>NC_057805.1:262838432-263044028 GCF_018294505.1 Triticum aestivum
CTACATGTCAAAAAGCTAAGTCACGACTCAATCCTCATGGTTTATATATGCCTTTGCCTGTACCTGGTGTTCCTTGGGAGGATGTATCTATGGATTTTGTTTTAGGATTACCTCAAACAAAGAAGGGGAGGGATAGTATATTTGTTGTCGACGATAGATTTTTGAAAATGGCACACTTCATACCATGCCATAAAAGCGATGATGCTGCTAATGTTGCTGATTTGTTCTTTCGTGAAATTATTCGCTTGCATGGTGTGCCAAATACTATTGTTTCAGATCGTGATACTAGATTTCTTAGCCACTTTTGGAGATGTGTATGGGCTAAGTTGGGGAGTAAACTGCTTTTTAGTACTACTTGTCACCACCGAACTGATGGACAAACTGAAGTAGTCAATAGAACATCGTCTACTATGCTTAGGGATGTTTTGAAGAATCACAGGAAAATGTGGGAAGAATGCTTTCCTCATATTGAATTTACTTATAATCGTTCGCTGCATTCTACTACTAAGATGTGCCCTTTCGAAATTGTGTATTGTTTCCTACCTCGTGCACCTATTGATTTGTTGCCTCTTCCATCTTCGGAGAAGGTTAATTTTGATGCTAAACAACATGCTGAATTGATCTTAAAAATGCATGAGATAACTAAGGAGAACATTGAGCGTATGAATGCTAAATATAAACTTGTTGAAGATAAGGGTAGATAACGTGTTGTGTTTGCACCTAGAGATCTTGTTTGGTTACATTTGCGTAAGGATAGATTTCCTGATTTGCACAAATCAAAGCTAATGCCATGTGTTGATGGTCATTTTAAGGTGTTAGAGAAAATAAATGATGATGCATATAAACTTGAGTTGCCCGCAGATTTTTGGGTTAGTCCAACTTTTAACATTGCAGATTTGAAACCTTATTTGGATGAGGATGATGAGCATCCATCGAGGACGACTTCATTTCAAAAATTTGAGGATGATGAGGACATCAATACCATTGTTACACCCATAGCCCCTGGTGCTATACATACTAGACCAATTACTAGGTACTTTCGTTTCTTGGTATCAGTTCTGATGTTCATGAGAATGTGATGCTGCCTAAATTGGATACATTTGTGTTGATTACTAATGAAGGGACTAGCATGGACAAGAGGGATGAACACTGGATCATGCTAAAAAATGGAGATGAAGGCACGCGTGAAGGGAACTAGAATCACGTTTCTAGTGCATATTTCAGCAATTTGAAGCCTCCGTGATGACATACAAGGACATGGACGAAATATACAAGATCCCCTTTATAAATTTCTTCCATCACTTATTTTAGGTGTTGGGTCACCTTATTTTTGGGCCAGTGTCGGTGCAAAAAACCCTGGGTCCGTTCCCTAGACTGTGCACAGGCACAAGAGCAAGATCGCAGCACAAAGGTCAAATTGGAACGCAAGGGATTAGTTCTTCATAGGACCGGCGTGCAGCACAAGAGGACCAAGACTTGCCAGAGAAGCTAGATATTGTAAAGGGAAAAACCTCCCTTGCAGTGCAGGCGAGCATGGCAAGGATGGGGTTACCCCCGGAAGCAAGCCTTCACGTCGTCCCGGCAGGCCTACCGGGGCTTACGAAGGCAGAACCACCCCACCACACCACCTCATCACGACGCACGTCGTCGATCAGTGCGGTGTCAAGCTCCAAAGTGACTAAGTGTCTGCTATTCGCCACATGGCAGCCACTTCCTACAGAAAATACCTCCAAGCTACACCCGTCCCGCGATGTGTCAAGCAAGCAGGTACGAAGCTGGCAAAGCAGCCCGGCAGGGCATGCCGGACGAGCTATGATGTGACGTTGAGCGGCGTATTTAATGCGCTGTATCAGCTTGGAGAGTTAGCTATGATAGCACTGTTTGCTATCTAATCAGTGCATAATGACTCATTTGCCACTGTGGTGACCCTTTAATCTATAACAGGAGGCGCAAGGCATCCGTAGAAAAGGTTGGCTAATCCATCTCCTCTGACACTCATACGTGTGTAACCGTTTTCGCCCTGAGGCACCCCAGCCGGGCGAGCATGTTGCGCTCACCACCATTTTTCCACCATCAATCCACCAAAGCAAGAGTAGGGTTTTACGCCTCAGGGCGGCCTGAACCTAGGTAAAGACTGCCCATGTGATCTCTGCCGTGTTGTTCCACGCTCCTCCGCTCTTTGTGCAACGTGCCTTCCCCTCGCCGAACCAGAAAGGGACTCTTGGTCCCATAGGTGGCCATGGTTTCCCACGACATCTTTGGCACGCTAGGTAGGGGATCACTTGCGTGAACCTGAAAGCATGAGCAGCGCGTCATCTTCATCGCCATTTTCATCATAGACGGCTCCATCGACTATGACGCCCAAGAAGAAACCCGGTGCTGCAACTCACCCGCCCACCTTGAAGGCTCCGCCACCCATGGCCGCCAACGCCACGGGGAATGCAGAGGCACGCGAGGATGTGGACACTGCGGGGGACGCGGTCAGCGCAGGCGGCGTTGTCACCACCTCCCCCGCGACCGAAGCAGGACCGGGAGGCACCGGAGGAGAGCAGCATCAGCAACATCCCAGTGGTCATCCTCCACCGGGTACGAATGAAGGGGTTATTCCATTTGTACCCCTTCCCCTCGCCGAAGGGCACAACCATAGTGGTGGCACCCGGTCTAGGGCGAATCGCCACCCTCCGGTCGCCCCCGCCGCGGGTGCTACCGCAGGGTGCGCACCTCCCCCGGAAAGGGTTGACCCAGCCACTGTGCCCAATGGAGCCACTGGCCCTCAAGCGCCTTCACCGCGTCACCGTGCCATCCAAGTGGCTGGCTCGCAACAGCGAGGGCATGATGTAGTCGCCACCGGCACCGTCAGAAGCCGGGCGATGGTACGATCTACATCATCATCACCAATGCCAAGCACCACTACGGAGGCCATGGCGCGAGCCCAGCTGCTGTTGAGCTTCCCGCGGCAGCCGATCAGATGGATGAATGGAGAGCCACCATTCAGAGTCTGATTGGCTTCACCGAGGCTGGGGGCTCACAAAGAGCTAGCCCGCCGCAGCCTCCCCAAGCGACGACAACGGCTCACGCTGCTGGTTGTACGGAAGGGGCCACCCCCACTGTGCAGTCCCCACCACGGCAACCAGCACGAGAGCCGCGGAATCAAGAACCCGACGACGTCTCGATGGCTTCTTCCGACCCTCGAGCACGTCCAGACCTACGACGACCCATGGAGGACAGGCGGAGGGGAGGTGTGCGTGTCATCATCGAGCGACGCCGTGATGACCACCGTTGGACCAATGGGTGTGATGGTCCCGACGTTGATGAGACTGTGCTCGAGGATATTGGGTACCTGCCTTCTAAGGTTGGGTTCCCTGCCTTTACTCGTGAGCTGCGGTAAGTCCATTGGCCATCCGCTCGCACGTTCAAGCCAGAGATACCCGAGAAGTATGATGGGAGGCTGAACCCGGCAGAGTTCTTGAGCATCCACACCATCGTTGTTCAAGCTGCTGGAGGAAGAGATGAGTAGGTGTTTGCCAACTAGTTCCCTTTGGCATTCAAGTCCAATGTGAGGTCCTGGCTGACGCACCTGCCGGAGAACTCCATTTCATCATGGGCTGACCTGTGCCATGAGTTCATTGGTGCCTTCACGGGCGGCCATCAAGAACCAAGACGGCCCAGCGACTTGCAGCCTCTCCAATAGAAAGAAGGAGAGACTCTCTGCAAGTATTTGTAGAGATTCAGTAGAGTCCAGAGAAATATCCCAAATATCCACCCGGCGGCTGTGGTAGCTACCTTGCAATCCAATGTGTGCAACCGCAGGATACGTTCCAAGATTTTGTGATACCTACTACTTTTTGTAATGATTATGATTGGGAAGACAACGATATCCCTTATGATTTTGAAAATCTTTTTAGCACTTGCTTGGAAGAATATGATAATAATGTTGCTATACTATTGGTGCCATTCATGCTATTGATAAGAATGATTGTGATGATATGCAAAACCACAAGCTTGGGTATGCTATGTTTAATGAGTATGCCCACCTCTCTGGCTCTCTCCCTCACCCCCTCGTCCTTCTCCTCTCCCCTGGTGCTCTCTCTCTCTCGCACACCCGAGCGCCATTGTCGCCGCCGCTCATCGTTGCCGCGGCCACCGCCCACCCCTCGCCCTGCCGCTGAGCACAGAAGAACCGCCGCGTCTTCCTCGTCCTCTCCACCGAGCTACGAAATGTCGGGTGCCCTGGAACACCGTCAACATCGTCATCTTCGACCCACGGCCACCAAGATCGCCGGCGACCTCCCGTCGTCACCCGCCCTCCCCGAGCTCGCTGAGGCCTGCGTCGCAACCGCCATGAGCTCCTTCCCCTAACCCCCATCCTCCCTGCGTCGATTTCACCGTGTAGCTGCCGTTTCCACTGGAGCCAAGAGCACCTCACCGCCGGCCATGTCGCCGTTGTGGCTACGGCTGTGCAAGCACACGCCCGAGCTCACCACTGCACTTATTGCACTCCCAGGAGCTTAACGCACCCACCAACTACTCCGTAGTGCCGAACCCTAGCTCGCTCGAACTCTAGGTGACGCCACGAGCTCGACTCTGGCGAGCTCGCTCCACCCCAGCTCCTCCCGCTTGCTCAACCATATGCGCGCGGGCCCCAGCTATGCATAGGACCAAACCGCGGGCGATTTGGTCGACCATGGACAAATCCCGAGCCCTCCTCCATCTCGGGCTTCACCGGCTACGAGCCATGGGCCAAGTCTGGCGGGTTTGACCCCGCTGACCAGGGGCTTGACCTCCCCTGTGTCACTGACGCGTGGGCCACCCCCAACTGACACTTTTAGTTAGTATTAGTTTAACACTAATTAACTTAGGTTAGTTAGTTAGTCACTGACGTGTGGACCCCATACGTCTGGTTTGACCTGGACCACGCCCTGTTGACTTGCTGACGTCATGATGACACAATGCTGACGCAGTAATGTCTTCCTGGAATTAAAATAAATCAGAAAAGGTTTAGAAATTCCAGAAAATGATATAAACTTCAAAAATTCATAGAAATTGATTTGTAACTCCAAATGCAAAGATTTATATATGAAAAATGATCAGAAAAATCCAATATATCCATCTGTACTAGTTTCATGCATGTTTAAACAACTTAACCTTGTTGTTTAGAACAAAACATGATAATGCACTATTTGAACTCATGACTTGAGTTTGAAGATGAACCTTTGGTTCAAAACAACTCAAACCCCTCTGTTTGTAGTTGCATTAGACCAACCATAACATATTGCCATGTCATGATCATGCATCATATTGTTGCATTGCATTGATTATGTTCCTTCTCTGTTGCCGGTATTTGTCGCCTCTCAGTAGACGTGGTTCCGGCGATGAGATCGATGACACCGATGAAGAACTATAATATCTTCAGAAGTGCCAGGCAAGCAAAACCCCCTTGTTCATTCCGATATAATCCCACTCTCTCTCCTGCTCTTGTTTACTGCATTAGGACAACAACGATTCATCTCTTACATGCTGCAGTAGTTGAACCCCTTTCCTCTGCATGACCTGTCATTGCCATAGTAAATAGATGAAACCCACTAGGATGAGTAGGAGTTGTTTGTGCCCTGAAGTGCCTACTCATTCATGCTTCTTTGTCAAGCCTGCTACTACTTAGAGTTGAGTCAGGTCTGATTCATCGGGGATGAATTGGAATGGTGATGAACATGTCCTACTGTGTGTGAACACGATTTGGTAAAGCTAGCGGTGAGAGGCCATGTAGGAGTACATGGTGGGTTGTCTCATTGAAACCGTCCTCAGGAACTGAGTTCTGTGTTTGTGATCCATGAGAAGCTACTACCACACATTTGGGATCATTAATTGACTCTCTCGATTTATTAACTGCCCTTGTCCTCTGTCCAGGAGTTGCAAGTAGTTTCTGCTGCTTGTAGTAAATCTGGAGGCTGTGCGCAGCGCTGACCCGAGGGGTGGGGCGTGATGCGGTAGGCACGCGGCCCGGTGTACCGAGTCGCCCGTTTGGTGACCCGGTAACCCTGCACACATCGTTCCGGGCCGTATGTGGAAACCTCGGCCGGACTCCCTGCTGATGGAACCTGAATAGGTGATAAACCTCGATTAGGGACTTGTGTGGTTAGTCAGGTCATGGCCGACACCCTCGCTGTGCTTCCGCTTGAAGGTTGCCGGGAACATGTCATGTAAACGACGATAAGTGGTGAGAGCGTGTGTGAAGAAGTACACCCCTGCAGGGTTAACATCATCTATTCGAATAGTCGCGTCCATGGTAAAGGACTTCTGGGTTGCCTGTACAGTTCATAGACAAGTGAAAGTGGATAATCTAAAATGCGCAAGATAAGTGTGAGTGTTATGGATGGCGTTCTCGTAGGGAGATGGGAGCGGATCCATAGTGGTGTATTGGTATGGTGAATATGTGGACTCGTGTGCGCCACCTCAAAAAGTTACTTGCAGTCATAGTTTAGGATAGCCACTGAGTCAAAGCTGGCTTGCTGTAGTTAAACTCCACCACCCCCTTTGTTGATACTCATGCATATGTAGCTAGTTCTGATGTAAGTCTTGCTGGGTACATTTGTACTCACATTTGCTTAATTTATGTTTTTGCAGAGAGACTTCAGTCTCGCTAGTAGTTCTGCGTGGACTTCGACGTTTAGCTTGTTACCTCAGCTACGAGCTTGTGCCCTAGACAGGGTCTTGTAGATAGTCAGGCTTCTCAGCCTTTTCATTTGTAGCTGTCTGTACTCAGACAAGTTAAGCTTCCGCATGTGCTTGTTGCTTGTATGACTTGAATGCTGGGTCATCAGACCCATGTTTGTAATATCTGGCTCTTCGGAGCCTAATGAATAAATACTTTGAGTCGCAGAGTTTTGTTGTGATGCCATGTTGTATTTGCACATATCGAGCATATTGTGTGTATGATTTGAAATGCTTGGTATGTGTGGGATCCGACAACCTAGATGTTTATCCTTGGTAGCATCTTTTACAAGGAAATGTCTCCTAGTGCTTCCACTGAGCCATGGTAGCTTGCTACTGCTCTGGAACACCTAGGCTGGCCGGCATGTGTCCTTCTTTGTTCTTGTGTCTGTCCCTTCGGGGAAATGTCACGCGGTGTCTACTGGAGTCCTGTTAGCCTGCTACAGCCCGGATTCACTCGCTGATGACCGACACGTTCGTTGCTGGGTCATGTATGCCTGTCCCTGTAAGTTAGTGCCACTTTGGGTTTACGAATAGTCATGTCGGCCCGAGTTCTTTGTCATATGGATGCTAGCGACACTATCATATACGTGAGCCAAAAGGCACAAATGGTCCCGGGCCACGTAAGGTGGCACCCGTGGGAATACTGTGCGTGAGGCCGCAAAGTGATATAATGTGTTACATGCTAGATCGGTGTGACTTAGGATCGGGGTCCTGACAGCATTTGGTACCAGAGCCTGACTGCCTGTAGGATTACCAATCCAAACTGGTCGAAGTTGAGTCTAGAAATGCTTTAGTTATATAAGGGAATTGATTGTGGAAGGGAACGTAAGGCTCTTTTTACTCCTTTACCTTATGACCTTCTGATCTGAGTCAACCTCTTCTTTTCTACGGGGATTAAGAACTAGGCCTTCTCATCTATCTATCAGGATGACGTGTTACTAATCCATAGGCTTATAGGATTGATGGATTCAAGTCTCAGTTCAGTTCCTACTACTTCCGTGTGTTAACAGTTGGTCTGGGAACATGATATTGTGATGTTGAGTGGTTATACCACCGTTTTGCAGGATGTCTCAAATCTTCTTTGAGTATTTATGGCCGTTATGCTGTCCGAGTCATCCCAGGTTTCTAAATAGTCTGATGCATTTGCAAATCCCTTCTTCTCAATCGCGATGATCCTTTTGGGCTAGATTAACCACACTAATTGCTGAGTTGAGGTACTCCATTACCTCGACATATATGTTGGAGCTATTATTATGACCCTAGGTGTCTTAGAGAACCACCTAGTAATCTAGCCATGTTTTCTATTCCCAGTGTGATGATTCTGGCCATCATTCTCGAAAGCATCCCGTGATGCCATTTAGTTAGTAGGCTTTCTATTCCTGGGTTCTTGAACCCGAGATTCACCCTACTTACTTCATGTTTATAGTGTTTGCTAGATCCTTTAGGATATTAGTAACCTTTGCAATAGTCCTCGAGGTCCGTGGTATTTTCCTCTTTGAAATACCATGAACTACTTGCGGCAGAAGTTCCTCGTTGAACTGAAAGATCACAACCAAAGTGCTATTAATGAGTTCCCGATTCTATGTTGTGTCTCTGCTAGTTCAACCTTTCTGCATGGGTTATCTGGAAGAGATATGTTGAACTCATTCGACATACTAATCTATGCATCCACAACTCAGAAAGATATATGTTCCTTTGAGTTGTCCCTCTTTAGTTGTTCTCTGACCTTCATCTGTCAATCGATAGTCAAGAGTATGCGTGCATTCGTTCATTTTGAACCTAATATGCCCTTCATAAATGTTCATCATTTTTGAATTGGTCTAGAACCTCTGCCAAAAATGGTGCACACTTCTCTAGGACACTCTAGATTTTTGAATTTAATCATAACTATTTGAATTTGGACATTTAAACTCTATAAAGTATTTTAAATGTCCAATTAATCTTGCATTTAGGGCTGTTGGAAATAATACTACAAGTGCCCACAAATATTTCCAGGATTTTATGAAATGATGTAGTATTTTAGTAAATCAAAACAGAGCAAATAAATAGAAAACATAATGAAAATAAAAAGAGAGAGAGTTTACCTGGCAGCCACGTACCTGGCCAAACCCCTGTAGCTGGCCCAGCCCACCACCTGGCCCTGCCAGTCATCCCATTCCTCTGGACAGAAGGACGTCGGGAGCTTGCTCGCTGCGCGTGCACACCCGCGCCACGTCCTGCTTGCCGCCTCCTCCCCAGGCGCGCCTAGATGGCGCCACACACCTCTCTGGCTCACTCCCTCACCCCTCGTCCTTCTCCTCTCCCGAGGTGCTCTCTCTCTCGCACACCTGAGCGCCATCATCCCCGCCGCTCGTCGTTGCCGCGGCCACCGGCCACACCTCGCCCTGCCGCTGAGCACAGAAGAACCGGCGTGACTTCCTCGT
Organism: Triticum aestivum; assembly: GCF_018294505.1. Lineage (NCBI taxonomy): Eukaryota > Viridiplantae > Streptophyta > Magnoliopsida > Poales > Poaceae > Triticum > Triticum aestivum. The sequence goes on from NC_057805.1 coordinate 262,847,567, forward strand.
CCTCTCCACCGAGCTACGAAACGCCGGGTGCCCTGGAACGCCGTCAGCATCGTCATCTTTGACCCACGGCCACCGAGATCGCCGGCGACCTCCCGTCATCACCAGTTCCTCCCCGAGCTCGCTGAGGCCTACGTCGCAACCGCCGTGAGCTCCTTCCCCTAACCCCCCTCCTCCCCGCATCGATTTCACCGTGTAGCTGCCATTTCCACTGGAGCCGAGAGCACTAAGGGAGTCCTGGATTAGGGGGTCCTCGCACAGCCAGACTATATACTTTGGCCGGACTGTTGGACTATGAAGATACAAGATTGAAGACTTCGCCCCGTGTCTGGATGGGACTCTCCTTTGCGTGGAAGGCAAGCTTGGCAATTCGGATATGTAGATCTCCTCCCTTGTAACCGACTCTGTGTAACCCTAGCCCCCTCCGGTGTCTATATAAACCGGAGGGTTTAGTCCATAGGACAAGAACAATCATAATCATAGGCTAGCTTCTAGGGTTTAGCCTCTACGATCTCGTGGTAGATCAACTCTTGTAATACTCATATCATCAAGATCAATCAACCAGGAAGTAGGGTATTACCTTCATTGAGAGGGCCCGAACCTGGGTATACATTGTGTCCCCCGCCTCCTGTTACCATCCGCCCTAGACGCACAGTTCGGGACCCCCTACCCGAGATCCGCCGGTTTTGACACCGACATTGGTGCTTTCATTGAGAGTTCCACTGTGCCGTCACCATAAGGCTTGATGGCTCCTTCGATCATCGGCAACGATGCGATCCAAGGTGAGGTTTTTCTCCCCGGGGAGATCTTCGTATTCGGCGGCTTCACACTGCGGGCCAACTCGCTTGGCCATCTGGAGCAGATCGAGAGCTACGCCCTTGGCCGTCAGGTCAGGTTTGGAAACGTAAACTATACCGCCGACATCCGCCGAGACTTGATCTTCGACGGATTCGTGCCCGTGTCAGGTGCGCCACACAGTCACGACGAGCATGACTTAGCTCTGCCGCCGGACGGTGTTCGGGAGATCACACCTGTGGCAACTCCGGCCCTCGATACGGGGCAGATTGCGCCGTCCGAGGATGGGTGGATGGACCCCGCCACGGAGGCGGCACACTCAACGGCGATAGAGCCGAATACAGACTTCACCTCCTACGAGACCTGCGTTGCCGGACTCTTGGATTCGTCCCCGGCCACGGGCTCTGAACCGCCTGCATCAGTGCCTATCGAATCTGATTGGCACCGATCATGGAGTTTTCCTCCGCGGATATCTTTCAGCACTCGCCCCTGGGCGATGTGCTAAATTCGTTAAGGTCTCTCTCCTTGTCAGGAGGCCCTTGGCCCAACTGTGTCCGGCTTGAGTGGGAATCGGACGATGAAGAAATTCGTTCCCCACCCACCACCCACTTAATAGCCACTGTCGACGACTTATCCGACATGCTCGATTTCGGCTCCGAAGACATCAACGGTATGGACGATGATGCAGGAGAAGAACAGGAACCACCGCCCACAGGGCGCTGGACTGCCACCTCATCATATGATATATACATGGTGGACACCCCCAAAGAAAGCGATGGCAATAAGGCAACGGAGGATAATCCCCTCGAGAAGCAATCTAAGCACCGGCGTCATCGGCGCCACTCTAAGCCCCGCCATAGCAAAAGTAGCGATACCGTCACAAGAGACAATAGCGCTGCGGATAGTGCCGAAGACGAAGACAATCCCCTCCAGCCAGGCCTCGAGCGGGAGGATGGGCAAGCTAGCCCTAAGGAACAGGCAGCAGACGGAGAATCAGAGGATGACAATTACATGCCTCTCTCCGAAGACGAGGTGAGCCTCGGCGACGAAGAATTTATCGTGCCTGAGGATCCCGTCAAACAGGAGCGCTTCAAGCGCCGGCTTATAGCCACAGCAAAAATCCTGAAGAAAAGGCAACAACAGCTTCAAGCTGACCAAGATCTGCTAGCGGATAGATGGACTGAGGTCCTGGCGGCCGAGGAATACGAACTCGAACGCCCAACCAAAAGTTACCCAAAGCGCAGGTTGCTACCCCAACTCGAGGAGGAAGCATTAAAGCCTCCGCTTCCAGCGTATGATGCGGCTGACCGGCCACCTTGTGGCCGAGACAAAGAGGCATATCAGGCTGAAGTCCAGCCCGTACCCCATCGCCAGTTAAACAAAAATACCAAGGCCCGGGGTAACACGTAGGACCTGCGAGACGTATTGGAAAACAAAGCAGGACATGCAAGATCGATCTACGGATCACGGGGGTGCGCCCCAACGCGTGACGACGATCGTCACGCCGGATATACTAAAACCAAATCCGGTCGGGCCGAATACAGCAGACAAGATTCGTATGAACTGCGTCGTGATATAGCCTGGCACAGAGGCACCGCACACCCTCTATGCTTCACTGATGAAGTAATGGATCACGAATTCCCAGAAGGTTTTAAACCCGTGAACATTGAATCATATGATGGTACAACAGACCCCGCGGTATGGATTGAAGATTTCCTCCTCCACATCCACATGATCCGCGGTGACGATCTACATGCCACCAAGTACCTCCCATTAAAACTCAAAGGACCTGCTCGGCATTGGCTCAATAGCCTGCCGGCAAACTCCATTGGCAGTTGGGATAATTTGGAGGACGCATTCCTTGACAACTTCCAGGGCACTTATGTGCGACCACCGGATGCCGATGACTGGAGTCACATAACCCAACAGCCAGGGGGAATCAGCCAGGAAATTCTGGACTCGGTTCCTAACTAAAAAGAACCAAATTCTCGACTGTCCGGATGCTGAGGCCTTAGTGGCATTTAGGCATAACATCCGTGACGTGTGGCTCGCCTGACACCTCGGCCAAGGAAAGCCGAAGTCCATGGCAGCCCTCGCGACACTCATGACCCGCTTTTCTGCGGGCGAGGACAGCTGGCTGGCTTGCAGCAACAACACATCAAGAAATCTTGGATTTTCAGATGCCAAAGATAGCAACGGCAGGCCACGGCGCAACAGACACAAGCGCCGCAACAACGGCGACAACCCCGAAGACACGACAGTTAATGCCGGATTCAGTGGCTCTAAATCCGGTCAGCAGAAAAAGCCGTTCAAAAGAAGCAATCCGGGCCCGTCCAGCTTGGACCGCATACTCGATCGCTCGTGTCAAATTCACGACACCCCCGATAAACCAGCCAACCACACCAATAGAGAATGCTGGGTGTTCAAACAGGCCGGCAAGTTGAATACCGAAAACAAGGAAAAGGGGCTGCATAGCGACGACAAGGAGGAGTCCCGGCTGCCGAACACATGAGGACAGAAGAAATTTCCTCCCCAAGTGAAAACGGTAAACATGATATACGCAACCCATATTCCCAAGCGGGAATGGAAGCGTGCACTGAGGGACGTCTATGCGATGGAGCCAGTCGCCCCAAAGTTCAACCCATGGTCTTCTTGTCCGATCACCTTCGATCGCAGGGACCACCCCACCAGTATCCGTCATGGCGGTTCTGCCGCGTTGGTCCTTGACCCCATCATTGACGGATTTCACCTCACTCGAGTCATTATGGACGGTAGCAGCAGCCTATACCTGCTCTATCAGGAGACAGTGTGCAAAATGGGTATAGACCCCTCGAGGATCAAACCCACCAAAACCACCTTTAAAGGTGTCATCCCAGGTGTAGAGGCCTGTTGCACGGGCTCAATCACACTAGAAGTGGTCTTTGGATCTCCGGACAACTTCCGAAGCGAGGAGTTAATCTTCGATATCGTCCCCTTCCGCAGTGGCTATCACGCACTGCTCGGGCAAACCGCATTTGCCAGATTCAATGCGGTACCACATTATGCATACCTCAAGCTCAAAATGCCAGGACCTCGCGGGGTTATAACAGTTAATGGAAACACAGAATGCTCGCTCTGCACGGAGGAGCACACTGCGGCCCTCGCAGTAGAAGCGCAAAGCAGCCTTATGAGGCAAACCGCCAATTCGGTGAAAAAGACCCCGGACACCTTCAAGCGAGTCCGGAGTACCCTGCAAGAGGATCGCCAGGCACGTTTAGAGCTCGCCTAGCAATTCGGCCTCCATCCTAGTCCCAGTCAAGCGGCGAAATTTGCGCCGCGCGTACATAATTACGCACTCAAGATACCATGGGCATAGGCGGAGGCACGTCCATGGCACGACCCATAATGCAGCTCAACCGCCTCAGGACCCGTATACCTTTAACATTTTCTTCCTTTCAGGCCCCTATTATCTGAAGGCCCTCTCCGATCGTCTGATTATCGCATCCATCACGGGAAGGAAACACCAAGGAAGCAAGAAGCTTTGACGTACAAGGGAATCCCCAGGTGGTCTCTGGTAACGATCGATATACCTATTTTGCATACCCACACGCAGCTTGCCCTTGGATAGGACATGTCAAATAGTCCTATTTTTTACTTATTGCACTACATGTATGCATACGCTTTGACGTATCATTTAAATAACAATGTACAACATTAGCTCATTATTGCACTCCTTTATCTTTTTTTCCTGTCTGCTTATTTACAACAAATTGCACCCGTACATTCTGATACGTCCAGTGCACCAGGGGCTTCAGTGCACCCCATAACACGGCAAGAAAAGTCCGAACACTTTCGACAGTGCGGCACCCCGAACTTATTACCTTATATGCATCAGCTCCGAATCATGTCTTGGGTCAATAGTTGGGTTTGCCCGGCTCCCATGTTTTGGTACCTTACGTTCCGCTATCTCGGCTAAGGTAGCAATGGGAGAACTACTGCGATTGTGTCCCGGTTCTTCCGGACGAACACCTCAGTAGAGAAAGCCGAAAACTGACTGTCATGATGAGGCGAGAGTTGGTCGCTGTTCGAGAGGTCTCAAATCCTTAAAGATTTTTTCCGCTTCGGGCGAGGAGTCGGCCTTGTCCGATTTAGGCGTACATAGCGCCCCAAGTTCGGCCTTCCGAATACTAGGGGCTTCGCCAAAATTTAAAATTGTATACTTCTATGGCTAAGTGAGAGTGATAAAGCTTTATAGTCCGATTGCCTAGTTCGTTGTGCTGAACACCTCCTTCGAAGGACCCAAAACTGGGATAAAGAGTGATCAGGTTTATCCCGAACACCTCAGTACTAGTTACATGGGGGCAGAAGCCGACGACTGGCCAACTCTCAAATTTTATAAACGGCCGCACAGAAGGTAATATTTGAAATTAACAAGCGTTACATAGCGCACATGAACTCTTTTCATATTACAGGATCACATGAGTACATTCATTCAAATATTACACCCTTAGCACATTCCTCTGCCACAAGGCGAGCACCCTTCAGGACACTGTCATAATACTTTTCGGGGTGGCGATGCTCCTTGCCCTCCGGCGGCCCCTCCTTCACCAGCTTTTCGGCATCCATCTTCGCCCAGTGCACTTTCGCCCGGGCAAAAGCCCTGCGCGCACCCTCAATGCAGAAGGACCGCTTTATGACTTCAAACCATGGGCAGGCGTTCACAAGCCTTACCAGGCTGAAATAGCTGCCAGGCAGGGGCTTGCCAGGCCACATCCGGACTATAAGACCCTTCATGGCCAGTTCGGCCGCCTTGTGAAGCTCGACCAGTTGCTTCAACTGGTCGCTCAAGAGCATCGGATGTTCGGTCCCTGTATACTGAGACCAGAACAACTTCTCCGTCGAGCTCCCTTCCTCGGCCCGTAGAACTCCGCGGCATTCGACACACTGCTGGGTAGATCTGCGAACGCTCCTGGAGAGCTCCGAATTCGGGTAAGTAAAAGGAAAGTTTCCTTCACGTGCTTGCTTTGCATAATGAATGCCTTATCCGCCACTATCTTCTTGACCGCCTCAATTTCTTGGAGGGACTTTTGGGCTTCGGCCTTGGCATTTTGTGCGTTCTCGAGGGCCTTCGCAAGCTCAGACCCTTGTGTCTTAGAGTCACGCTCCAAGGACTCGTACTTCTTGACAAACTCCTGGAGCTCTTGCTGAACCTCGCCGACTCGGGCCTCTTGCTTCTCGCACTCGGCGTGCTCCTTGGCCGCTTTACCTTGGGCCTCGAACAGCGCCTTCTTTAGGGCCGCGACTTCGGTCGTGGCCCCTAGCAAAATTCATGACGATCCTATGATCTAACAAACCACCTTCCTTTTTCTTTATCAATAAATAGACGGGGTATCACTTACCTTTGTTCTCTTCGAGCTGCCTCTTGGTGAGGCCGAGCTCTTCCTCGGACCGCTCAAGGTCCCGCTTCAGTGCGGAGACCTCCGCCGTGCGAACGGCAGCGGCCAGCAGCGAAGCCTGCTTATTCACATAGACATATTCTGATTAGACTCCTGAGATTATTATTTGATCCTCTGTTCGGCCTTTCTTTGCGAACACCAAAAAGAGCATCAGGGGCTACTGTCTATGCTGTAACATTTTCTCATAATTTGATTACTCACCTGAAAGCCTGTTTGGAGGCTGGCACAGGCTTCAGTAAGTCCGCTTTTGGCGGACCGAACCTTCTTGACCACCGCACTCATGATAGTGTGGTGCTCTTCGTCAATGGAATCGCCGCGAAGCGCTTCCAGCAAATTATCCGACGCCTCTGGATGGACAGAGGCCATCGGCACAGATGGCTTGCCCCCCTTGGCGAGGGATCGCCTGACAGAATCCGGAACCACTGGAGGTTCCGGCACAGTATCCGGCTGGGGGCTAAACTTGTTGCCCCTGGCATTAGAGCCCGTGGGAGTCTTGCCCCCCATGCGCCCAGCGCCTGGAATGTCGTCTTGGGGCGCCTCCGGAACTATCTCCCCTTGGTTCAGTGCCCTTTGAGACAACACTTCGACGTCGTCCATAGGGCGGGGGGAGGAGGCGGTCGAGAGTGAATCGCTGTTCATCTCCGACTGGCCCAAAGACTCATCCGAAGAGGATACATCGATGTGGGCTTTCGATGGACTGCATGATCATGTTTGGCATGATAAGAAGCAATAAAATAAAATATACCGAGAACTATTATGGTATCCGGATACTTACGACTTCGCCAGGGGCTTGTCCCTGGGTAACCACTCCTCGTCGCTAAAGGCGGCCAATGTGGAGCAGTTCGGAAGGAGAGTCCTTCCCTTCTTGGACCCTTCGGCCTCCCGAGATGGTGCGGCCTTCCTTTTCTTGTCTCCCCCGGCTGGGGGGAGGAGAACTTTCCTCTTCCTCCTCCTCGTTTTCATGGGAGGAGGGCGCCTCTGTGTTATCGGACGATGAGTCCGATACAACCTTGCGCCGGAGACCTTTCCTGGTCCCCGCGGCCTTCTTCTCCGGCGCCTCATAGGGCGCCGGAACGAGCATCTCCATTAAGAGAGACCTTGCTGGATCTTTGGGTAGTGGGGCCGGACAATCGATCCGCTCCGCCGTGGCGACCCAGTCCTGTTAAATGGCATGGAGGCATAGATACCCCACATGATTATACTTGGGAAAGAAACATCTTATGAGATATAAGGAGCTTACCGGATTGGCAGGGCGCTTTGCGCTGAGTCCGCGATCCTCGGTAAGGGGAGGAGGTACCTCGACGGACTTGAATAGCACCTTCCAGATGTCCTGGTGCGTTGTGTCGAAGAGCTCTCGCGGCGTCTGGTGCTTATGCGGGTCGAACTCCCACATATTGAATGCCCGTCTTTGACACGGGAGGATCCGGCGGAAGAGCATGACCTGGACCACGTTGACAAGCTTGATTTTCTTGCCTATCATGTTTTTAACACAGTTCTGGAGTCTGGTCAGCTCCACCGATGAACCCCAGGATAGGCCCTTCTCTTTCCAAGAGGTGAGCCGCATGGGGATGCCGGATCAAAATTCGGGGGCCGCCACCCAGTTGGTGTCGCGCGGCTCGGTGATGTAGAACCACCCCGATTGCCAGCCCTTCACGGTCTCCACATAGGAGCCTTCGAGCCAGGTGACGTTGGGCATTTTGCCCACCATGGCGCCTCTGCACTCCGCTTGCTGGCCGACCACCACCTTCGGTTTAATGTTGAAGGTCTTCAGCCACAGGCCGAAGTGGGGCTTGATGCGGAGGAAGGCCTCGCACACGACGATAAATGCCGAGATGTTGAGGATGAAATTAGGGGCCAGATCATGGAAGTCCAGCCCGTAGTAGAACATGAGCCCGCGGACGAATGGGTGGAGGGGAAATCCCAGCCCGCGGACGAAGTGGGTAAGGAATACAACCCTTTCGTGGGGTTCTGGACTTGAGATGATCTGCCCCGCGTCTGGGAGCCGGTGCGCGATGTCTCCGGCCAGGTATTCGGCTTCCCGGAGCTTCGTAATGTTCTCCTCCGTAACGGAGGAGACCATCCACTTGTCTCCTGCTCCGGACATGTCTGGAGTGGTTTTGCAGAGAAAATGCAAACTTGGGCGCTGGAGCTCGAGTGCGCGAGAATGGAAGGCGTGGGTGAAGAAGAGGAGTCCTTGTCCCTTTATAAGGGCAGAAGAAACTGTGCGCCTCCCCACCTGCCTGGTAAACTCGCTTATTCCCCAACCGTCGTGATTGATGGCGCGGCTGGGTTACCCACACCCGTATTGATGAGAATCCCGTGATAAGGGAACACGATCTCTGCTTCGACAAGACGTGCCAAGAAAACCGCCTCGCAATATGTGCAGTAGCTAGTTGAGAAAAACGGTTCGAATAATGAACGGCCCATGGCGTGATGTCACGTTATGAAATTTGTCAGTAGATTAGATTTGTGGGATATTGTACTCTCTATGGTGGTATGTGGAATTTGTTTTGCAGAGCCGGACATGATCCTTGTGTTCAAAATCTTCTATGGAGTATTCGGAGGAGGAACCCGCCTTGCAATGCCGAAGACGATCTGCGCACCGGACTCATCGTCATCGAAGCCTGGTTCAGGGGCTACTGAGGGAGTCCTGGATTAGGGGGTCCTCGGACAGCCGGACTATATACTTTGGCCGGACTGTTGGACTATGAAGATACAAGATAGAAGACTTCGCCCCGTGTCCGGATGGGACTCTCCTTTGCGTGGAAGGCAAGCTTGGCAATTCGGATATGTAGATCTCCTCCCTTGTAACCGACTATGTGTAACCCTAGCCCCCTCCGGTGTCGATATAAACCGGAGGGTTTAGTCCGTAGGACAAGAACAATCATAATCATAGGCTAGCTTCTAGGGTTTAGCCTCTACGATCTCGTCGTAGATCAACTCTTGTAATACTCATATCATCAAGATCAATCAAGCAGGAAGTAGGGTATTACCTCCATTGAGAGGGCCCGAACCTGGGTAAACATTGTGTCCCCCGCCTCCTGTTACCATCCGCCTTAGACGCACAGTTCCGAACCCCCTACCCGAGATCCGCTGGTTTTGACATCGACAAGCACCTCACAGCCGGCCATGTCGCTGTTGTGGCTACGGCCGTGCAAGCACACACCAAGCTCACCACTGCACTTAGTGCACCCCCAGGAGCCTAACGCACCCACCAACTCCTCCTTCCTTGCACCGTAGCGCCGAACCCGAGCTCGCCCAAACTCCGACCGGCGCCACGAGCTCGACTCTGGCGAGCTCGGTCCACCCCAGCTCCTCCCGCTTGCCCTACCAGATGCGCGCGGACCCCAGCTACGCGTAGGACCAAACCGTGGTCGATTTGGTCGACCGTGGGGAAATCCCGAGCCCTCCGCTATCTCGGGCTTCACCGGCGACGAGCCGTGGGCCAAGTCCGGCGGGTTTGACCCCGCTGACCAGGGGTTTGACCGCCCGTGTGTCACTGAAGCGTGGGCCACCCCCAACTGACACTTTTAGTTAGTATTAGTTTAACACTAATTAACTTAGGTTAGTTAGTTAGTCACTGACGTGTGGACCCCACACATCAAGTTTCACTTGGACTGCCCCCTATTGACTCACTGACGTCATGATGACACAGTAAAGCCTTCCTGGAATTAAAATAAATCAAAAAAGGTTTAGAAATTCCAGAAAATCTTATAAACTTCAAAAATTCATAGAAATTAATTTGTAACTCCAAATGCAAAGATCTATATATGAAAAATGATTAGAAAAATCCAATCTATCCTTCTGTACTTGTTTCATGCGTATTTAAACAACTTAACCTTGCTGTTTAGATCAAAACATGATAATGCACTATTTGAACTCATGACTTGAGTTTGAAGATAAACCTTTGGTTCAAAACAACTCAAACCCCTCTGTTTGTAGTTGCATTAGACCAACCACAACATATTGCCATGTCATGATCATGCATCGTATTGTTGCATTGCATTGATTGTGTTCCTTCTTTGTTGTCGGTATTTGTCCCCTCTCAGTAGACGTGGTTCTGACGATGAGATCGATGACACCGATGAAGAACTATACTATCTTCAGAAGTGCCAGGCAAGCAAAAACCCTTGTTCATTCTGATACAATCCCACTATCTCGCTCATGCTCTCTTTTATTGCATTAGGACAACAACGATTCATCTGTTACATGCTGCGGTAGTTGAACCCCTTTCCTCTGCATGACCTGTCATTGCCACAGTAGATAGATGAAACCCACTAGCACGAGTAGGAGTTGTTTGAGCCCTGATGTGCCTACTCATTCATGCTTGTTTGTCAAGCCTGCTACTGCTTAGAGTTGAGTCAGGTTTGATTCATCGGGGATGAATTGGAAAGGTGATGAACATGTCCTACTGTGTGTGAGCTAAGTGTGTGAACACCATTTGGTAAAGGTAGCGGTGAGAGGCCATGTAGGAGTACATGGTGGGTTGTCTCATTGAAACCGTCCTCAGGAACTGAGTTCTGTGGTTGTGATCCATGAGCAGCTACTACCACACATTGGGATCCTTAATTGACTCTCTCGAGTTATTAACCGCCCTTGTCCTCTGTCCAGGAGTTGCAAGTAGCTTCTGGTGTTTGTAGTATGTTGGAGGCCGTGTGCATCGCTGACCCGAGGGGTGGGCTGTGATGCGGTAGGCACGTGTCCCGGTGTACCGAGTCACCCGTTTGGTGACCCGGGTACCCTGCACACATCGTTCGGGGCCGTACGTGGAAACCTCGGCCGGACTCCCTGCGGATGGAACCTGAATAGGCGATAAACCTGGACTAGGGACTTGTGTGGTTAGTTAGGTCGTGGTCGACACCCTCGCTAGGCTTTCGCTTGAAGGTTGCCGAGGACATGTGATGTAAACGGCAATAAGTGGTGAGAGAGTGTGTGAATAAGTACACCCCTGCAGGGTTAACATCATCTATTCGAATAGCCGCGTCCGTGGTAAAGGACTTCTGGGTTGCCTGTACAGTTCATAGACAAGTGAACGTGGATACTCTAAAATGCGCAAGATAAGCGTGAGTGATATGGATGGAGTTCTCGTAGGGAGACGAGAGCGGATCCATAGTGGTGTATTGATATGGTGAATATGTGGACTCGTGTGCGCCACCTCAAAGAGTTACTTCCAGTCATAGTTTAGGATAGCCACTGAGTCAAAGCTGGCTTGCTGTAGTTAAAATCCACCACCCCTTTGTTTATACTGATGCATATGTAGTTAGTTCTTATGTATGTCTTGCTGGGTACATTTGTACTCTCATTTGCTTAATTTATGTTTTTGAAGAGAGACTTAAGTCTCTCTAGTAGTTCCGCGTGGACTTCGATGTTTAGCTTGTTACCTCAGCTACGATCTTGTGCCCTCGGCACGGTCTTGTAGATAGTCAGGCTTCTCAGCCTTTTCATTTGTAGCGGTCTGTACTCAGACAAGTTAAGCTTCCGCATGTGCTTGTTGCTTGTATGACTTGAATGCTGGGTCATCAGACCCATGTTTGTAATATCTGGCTCTTCGGAGCCTAATGAATAAATACTTTGTGTTGTAGAGTTTTGTTGTGATGCCATGTTGTATTTGCACATATCGAGCATATTGTGTGTATGATTTGAAATGTTTGGTATGTGTGGGATCCGACAACCTAGTTGTTTATCCTTGGTAGCCTCTCTTACCGGGAAATGTCTCTTAGTGCTTCCACTGAGCCATGGTAGCTTGCTACTGCTCCGGAACACCTAGGCTGGCCGGCATGTGTCCTTGTTTGTTCCCGTGTCTGTCCCTTCGGGGAAATGTCACGTGGTGACTACCGGAGTCCTGTTAGTCTGCTACAGCCCGGATTCACTCGCTGATGACCGACACGTTCGTTGCTGGGTCATGTATGCCTGTCCCTGTAAGTTAGTGCCACTTTGGGTTTACGACTAGTCATGTCGGCCCGGGTTCTTTGTCATATGAATGCTAGCGAGACTATCATATATGTGACCCAAAAGGTGCATACGGTCCCGGGCCAGGTAAGGTGGCACCTGTGGGAATACCGTTCGTGAGGCCGCAAAGTGATATAATGTGTTACATGCTAGATCGGTGTGACTTAGGATCGGGGTCCTGACATTGAGAGTGTGATCGATGTCCCAGACTACATAACCATCTACATAACTTCACGTGGATGCCGATCGGACTATACACATACTGGGCATCACTATATGGCGTTGTATATGCGGCGTGCAAAGATAACAATTGAGCCTCCGTACATGCTACAGAACTAAGGTATAACACTCGTGTATCTAAACTCCTATACACATGCCAACATTTTTATTATGTTGTGACAATCAACATCGTTTCTCCAATCCTTACAGAAACATGGCTAGTCCATTGTAGTTCTCGAGTATACTAATACAAGTAATGCAAAGCAAGAAATTGCGATCTTGAGCTCGCTCTAATAGATGGGCTGCTGTAGCATGGCTTTATTATGGCATTGTTGTATTATTATTTTCAATATATAATTCTTATTTCAGACCCTAAATTGTAACATGTACACTTGATCTGAAGAATTGGATTGCCTACTTTTTTTCAACTAAACATTCCTTCCAATTCCGAATTGGTGTGTTTATTTGTATACCGTTTTTTTAGAGCTGCCAACTGTTATAAGCAGGCTTAAGTGTTATTGGTCTGTATGGGCCCAGAAGCAATAGCCCAGCAGCCAGGCCCATAGGTTTGCCATATAGTCCTGAGAAGCCAGACAAATGAAACCCTAGATCGACATAGTACTCCCATACGTTCAGCAACTCCCTCCCTGTCAATGGCGTCACTGCCAGGAGCATGCTCAGATCTATTTGCCGTTCCCCTCCTTCGCATTTCAGCACCTATTGATCCGGAGCAGCTCCCAGGAGAATCACAGGTGAGTACGGCTTCCACTTGATAATTAGGTTAGAGATCTGTGTCTTTCTTTCTAACTAGAGCTAGAGCCGTACTTTTACAGCAGCTAGCAATAGACGCAGAAGAGATACGTGCCGTATTTTCTCCAGCCGAAGAACATTCCGTCCATGACTAGCATAAAGAACAGCCCGATGAGGTTACTTTCTCTCCCCAACAAACCAGATGTTTAGATTGATTTCTTTGCCAATTCTTGTTATGCCTATAACTTCTGTCATGCCCACACGCCACTGCTCATATTGTTTGACTTCTGGTCCCAGCTCTTAGTATATTCTGCTGTTGATCGACAACATTCTCTGTGGTTGATGATATGCTGCAATTAGGTTCAACCTAGGCATTATAAAATACAGAACGACAGGCGCAAATTATATGTACAAGTGCAGAATTCCTAAGAAATCTCTTTTATAACCAAACTAAACAATTAATTAATAACTGGAAAAATGTGTTCTCACCATCAAACCTGGCCAACGGGCCGATTTTATCGGGCCGGCACGATAGCCCGCGTGCCTGGCCTGTCATGGGCCAGCACGGCACGTGGCTTAGTTGGCCGTGCCTGGCACGTGGCCCGGCTAGGGCCGTGCCTGGGCTGCCATGCCAGGCACGTGTGCCAGCCCGGCACGGCACGGCTAACTTTTTCTTAGCAAAATCTACTACTCCCTCCGTCTCACAATATAAAAACATTTTTGACACTAATGTAGTGTTAAAAACGTTCTTATATTTTGGGACAGAGGGAGTACTAATCTAATCTACTACGTACGTCTACGTACAAGGGACAGAGAGCCAACAAGGCAGAAGGACCAGAAAAAGTGCGTGCCCGCGATTCCTGCAATCGATGTGAGTCGCACGACTTGACGAGCGCACTGGCGCACTGTGGCGCTGCGCATGGCCACGGACGGCCGTCCATTGTTCGACTTTTTTATTCCAGCCAACGAGGTAGCTAGCCAGAGCCAACGAGGGAACGATCGATGTTCTTTTTCTATAGAAAAAACAGCCAACGATCGATACTGTGCCTCGACGTGCCTACTCGGGCCAGCTGTGCCGGCGTGCTAAACGGGCCGCCGTGCCAGCTCGTGTAGAGAGGGGGCTGTGCTTGGGCCAGAGAGGCCAGCATGCGTGCCGGCCCGGCCCGGCACTATTACTTAGCGTGCCTGGATGGGCCGTGTCGTGCCTAGCCCGTTTAACCCAGGTCGGGTCGTGCCGGGCCGGCCCGGCCCATTTGGCCAGGTATGCTCACCATTATAGTATTCCTCTCCTTAGCTTTCTATGTGCTTTTCTTAAATGTCAACAGCCTGGATAACCTACTAATTAATATCTGCACACTGCAGGATGAGGTGGCAAGCATGGAAGTAACCCACAGCCACTTTTCTTCATATGCGGCATGGTACAAACAATATGAGAATTCACGGCACGGTTCTGAGGTTAGTAATTACAATTAAAAACAGCCAGTCCTAGTTACAGAGACAACCTAATATTAGTATTGGCCTATATATTATCACGACATTCAACTAACTCCATTTACAATTTATTTTAGCCATTTTATTCCTTTGGACCTCAAAATAGTAACTCACATCTTCCCTACGTTGCATAGATTTTTTAGTGCTATCATATCATGTAACTGATCTCTCGTTACTCTCAGAACCTTGATAGAACTCCTGAAAATGAAGCTAAAGCTATGTACAGCCAAAATGTGTAGGTTCTGTTGTTGTTAAGAGGCTGTTTGGATTGCTGTCGATACATGCCTAGCCAATTTTTTGGCGTTGACTGAGCGCATGGCAGCTGCTTGGATTGCAACCAATTATTTGGCACGCCCGTGGTAGATCAACCCTTCCAATTCAGTCCGCGTGTAATTTTCCGCCAACGACTGGCAAGGTGTGGGCGTGCGAAGGCCTCGCCAACTTTTTCACACGCCCATGTGTTGGTAGGGCAACCTCTGCCAAGAACCAAACAGGCCCTAAACCTATTGCGAGTCAGGCTACCTTACATTGTTTCCAATATATCAGCGTTTAATCTGTAGAAAGAGATGGTGTTTGCGCTGGTTGTGATTTTTTGATTTTCATTGCTGGAGAGAACCATTTATCTTATTTCGCAAATTTATACTGCCTCTGTATTATTGTCATGCTACCCTTCTAAACAATGACATCTATTTAAAACCACAGGCAGTACCAGCGATTGTCAAAATACCTTACAGGATGGTGTTGGATGTTCTTTTAGAGACTCTGGGCCTTCCAGAAGTTGAGTACCGAACCAGAGTATATGATGGCAGCAGGGTGTGTGTGACTGTATTGTTCTATAGAACCACATCATATGTTGGGAATGATATTCCTGGGGTACAATTTGTTGATCAATCAATGCCAGAAGACAGTGCTGCTATGGAAGCAATTGGATACATTAAATGCACAGTGAAGACAGAGATAACAGACTATAACTACAGCACCATGAAGAAACTCGAGGAGGAAAATCGGTCTCTAAAACATGAGCTTTATATATCTAGGTACAACAAGTAGAAGATGAAGACAAAGATCAGATCCATCAAGAACAAGCTAATGATTGTTACATATGAGAAGAAGCAAAACGCTATGGGCTGGTTCGTCTTAACAAGGTACATGCATGGATTATATGATCATATATTCAACGTGGCGGCATTGAATATGTCATATGGGAATGGACCCGTAGATAAGATTATCAGTGACCCTCTTATCAACGTAGAGAAGGTGGCGCAGAGACTCAAATGTTGGGTGATCAAGTCAGAAAAGAAGCTAAGAGCCATCAGGATGGGTTTTTAGAACCTGGGCCTTTCAATCTATATTGTATTCTGCCCCTTTTGCTTGTCGTAGCTGCAGAAGCAGATGCAATTGTATAATTAGCTTTCTCTTTAAACCAAGACTTGCGAAGCTATGTGTGTAACAAGTAATGGTACTTATGTTATAAGTATTTATTACATATGCAATTCATGTTTCTATGGGCACGTGCTCTACGTCTACTGTTTAATATATTCCTATATGAACGATGTAGCCACAATCATTCATGTAAATAACTCATTATCCCCAGTTTATGGAAAAGAGCTGATGTTGTGAAGCTAATTTACTAAAAAAATGATGCAATTAATACATGGTTTTTTCCCATTTGTTACATGCTGTTTGTCCAAAAGTAAAACAATTAATACATGTTTTTATTTCCGAAGCACACATGGGATCAAGGGGCCACTACGCCATTTGGCGCAACGGGTCAACTCGTATTCATAATACTCAATCCACACAAAGAACTATAAAGAGACCCCGAAGTTTCCGTCGGAGAAAAACGTGCATCAACCCCTATGCATAGATTACCCCAATATCACCATGGGAATCCGCGAGTTGAATGCCACAGCATATAGCAAGTGAATCAATAAAATACCCCAATTGTCACCTCAAGTATTCATACTGCAAGACGTATATCATGTGTTCCCATCTCTGAATATTCAATCCGACAAGACAAAACTTCAGAGGGTAAAGATTCAATTCATCATAACAAAGTATAGAGGGTAGAAGCATCATATGATCCGACTATATTAACAAAGCCCATGATATAGATCACGAGAGAGAGAGAGAGATAAAACACATAGCTACTGGTACAAAGCCTCAGCCCGGAGGGTGGACTACTCCCTCCTCATCGTGGTGGCCGCCGGGGTGATGAAGATGCCCACCGGAGATGATTCCCCCCTCCGGTAGGGTGCCGGAATGCGTCCAGATTGGTTTTCGGTGGCTACGGAGCCCTGCGGCGGCGGAACTTCTGATCTAGGTTAACCCCGATGGGTTTCGGAATATTTGGGAATTTAGAGTGCAAAGAAGGGGTGCAGGAGGCAACCGAGGTGGGCACAACCCACCTGGGCGCGCCAGGGGGGCCTAACGCGCCCTGGTGGGTTGTGCCCCCCACGGGGCACCCCTGTAACACCACGGATGTAACTTTCCATATTTGTAACTCCAACTCTTGCCATTTTCGGCTATGTGTTATGATATTCCCTCCGTGGTCGGGTTTTGTTTTTCGTTTTGCATTTTGTTCATGTCATGCATCTCATATCATGTCATCATGCGCATCTCATTTGCATACGTGTTCGTCTCATGCGTCCGAGCATTTTCCTCGTTGTCCGTTTTGCAATCCGGCACTCCCACATGCACCGGCGCACCCCTCTTGTTTCTTTTCATGAGCGGGTGTTAAATGTTCTCGGAATGGACCGAGGTTTGCCAAGTGGCCTTGGTATACCACCGGTAGACCACCTGTCAAGTTTCGTTCCATTTGGAGGTCGTTTGATACTCCAACGGTTAACCGGGTAACCGCAAAGGGCTTTTGTGTGTTGTAGCAAAACCCCCCTCCAAACATCCCATTAACCCCTCTAAGTCCCCTCCATGCTCTCGGTCGTTCGATCACGATTGTGTGGGCAAAAACGGTGCTCCATTTGGACTCTCCTAGCTCCTTCTATCTATATAAACACCTCCCCCTCCGAAATCCCGGGTCCAAACCTAGTCTCCGCTCCCTCCGCGCGCCGGACACGTCCGCCCGGTGCCGGACGAATCCCGCCGCCGCACCTGACCAACCGGGAGCCGCCACGTGGCCGCGCCGCCGCCCGCCGACCGCAGGCCCGCCGAGGCCCGGATCGGGCCCCCTCGAGCCCGGCCTCCGCCCGACGCCGCCGCTCCGTCCTCCTCCTCCAGCCGCCGCCCCCGCCGCCCGGTCGCTGGCCTCGCCGCCCCGTCGTCGCCTCCAGCGAACGCCGGCGCCGCCCGCGGCCGCCCGCGCCCGAGCGCGCCCGGCGCCCGACGCCCGCCGCTCCGGTGCCCCTCTCCGGCCTCCTCCGCCGTGCCCCGCGTCTTCCCCGAGCTCCTCTCCCTCCTCTCCCTCCTCTCCAACTCCGGCCGCCGCCGTCTCCTCCGTCTTCGGCGAGTAGCCGCGCGCCCGAGCCGCACCAGATCGAGATCTGGATCGGGCTAGGTTGACTTTCCCCTCTCTCCGATTTTCTCTTAAGTCCCGATATATTTGCAATAAGTGGCAATGTTCATCGCATCATAAATCCGTGCATACTGCTCCGTTTCGTGCGTGTAATATATCGAAATGTTCATTACGAGATGCTCTTCATTTTTTTATTGTGCCATGCTCGTTTGAGTCCATATTGATGCCCAAATCTCTGATGCAAGAGTGCTATGTGATGTTTACTGCTGTTATTTATCAGAACTTGGTGATTTGTTATTTTTGTTGCAATTGATGTATGCATCTTATGAGCATGAGCTCTACAGGTGTTTTGATATATGCCATGCCATCTTTAAAGAGGTGTATGCCATGTATTTTTGTGATCTATGTGGTGACTAGCACGAGCATGCAAACTAGGCTTCCTGATGTTTCTGTTTTCAGGGACTTAGAATTTTGCTAAGTCTGTGACTGCTGTTATTTTGTTGCCATGTATCCATGTGGCTACAGAGAGATCCATGTTTCTTTTGGGCATGTTCACTAAGGATGTCTTGTATATATAGTTGTGCTCTATCCATCCATGCCCCTGTTTGCAATTATGGAGTGCCATAGCATGTCTTAATCTTGCTCTACTACTGCTCCGTTTCATGCGCACGATACAACGAAATGTTCATCACGAGATGCTCTTCATTTTGTTCCATTGTGCCATGCTCGTTTGAGTCCATCTTGATGCCCAAATCTCTGGTGCAAGAGTGCTATATGATGTTTACTGCTGTTAGTTATCAGAACTTGATGTTTTGTTATTTTTGTTGCATTTGATGTGTGCATCTTATGGGCATGAGCTCTACAGGTGTTTTGATCTATGGCATGCCATCTTTACAGAGGTGTATGCCATGTATTTTTGTGATCTATGTGGTGACTATCACAAGCATGCAAACTAGGCTTCGTGATGTTTCTGTTTTCAGGGACATGTTTTTGCCAAGTCTTTTACCTGCTGTTATTTTGTTGCCATGTATCCATCTGGCTTTAGTGAGATCCATGCTTATTTTGAGTATGTACAGTAAGCATGTTTTGTAGATATAGTTGTGTTCTATCCATCCAAGCCCCTGTTTGCAATTATGGAGTGACCTAGCATGTCTCAATCTTGCTCTACTTTTGCTATAAAATGTTCCTGGCAGAATGTTAACATGACATTCAATTTTGCCAAGGTTGTTGTAGTTGATCCATACATGCTATGAAGTTGCTCTTGCCATGGTTAGCTTCATAAACATTCCATATTGCTGTAGGTATGCTTGTTTTGTCATGCATTGCTTTGTGATGAGTGAATCGAGCTCACAAAGATGCCTTCATAATTCTGTTAACGCCATGTTCTGTTTTCTGCTAAGTCTGAAACCTGTAAACGAAACTTGCTATGTTTACATGGGTGCCATCATATCTTCTGATCTTTTTGGCTCATGGTCAGTAAGGGACTTTTGTTATTTGCATTTAGTAGATTCATTCCATTCCTTTTTTTGCTATGTTAAGTTCCTGTAGCATGTGTTGTTCTTGCTCTGAACATTGCTACCTGATGCTGTTTCAGCCATGTCCAGTAATTTCACCAAGTCTGTGAAACTGATATCTTTTGCACTTTTGCCATGCTTGTTTGAACCTGTTATTGTATGATCTAGCTGTAGATCATTGTTCATCTTTTGTCAAGCATCTCCTGTAGATTACTGACATATGCTTTGTTGCTATGTTGGGGTGCTGCAGCATAGTTACTTGATGTATTCTAAGTGCTATCATGCTGTTAATTGCAGAATCGTGTCATTCTTGTTTTGCTTGCCATTTGCAAACCGTGCATCCGTTTCCGGTGATCTTTATATCGATTTCGACCAAACTCATCTCATCGTTCCAATAGCATACTTGGTTTGCCAAGTTACTGCCTTGTTCATCCTTTTTTCTTCCGGAGCACGCATATGCATCGCATATCATATCTCGCATATCATGCATGTTTTGCATCATGTTGCTTGTGCATTTCCCGTGATTGATTGTGGTTCCATTGCTTGTATTCTTGCTGTGGGTAGAGCCGGGAGACGAGTTCATGAACGAGGAACCTGTTGAGTATGCTTACGAGGATTAAGCTTTCGACAACTCTGAGAACCTTGCAGGCAAGATGACCATACCCTCGAAATCACTTCTATCTTTGCTTTGCTAGTTGTTCGTTCTATTGCCATGCTACGCTACCTACCACTTGCTATATCATGCCTCCCATATTGCCATGTCAAGCCTTTAACCATCCTTTCCTAGCAAACCGTTGTTTGGCTAAGTTACCACCTTTGCTCAGCCCTTCTTATAGCGTCGCTAGATGCAGGTGAAGTTGAAGTTGGTTCCATGTTGGAACATGGATATTTTTTTTGGAATACCACAATATCTCTTATTTAATTAATGCATCTATATATTTGGTAAAGGGTGGAAGGCTCGGCCTTATGCCTGGTGTTTTGTTCCACTCTTGCCGCCCTAGTTTCCGTCATACCGGTATTATGTTCCTTGAGTTTGCGTTCCTTATGCGGTTGGGTGATTTATGGGACCCCCTTGACAGTTCACCTTGAATAAAACTCCTCCAGCAAGGCCCAACTTTGGTTTTACCATTTGCCACCTAAGCCTTTTTCCCTCGGGTTTTCACGAGCCCGAGGGTCATCTTTATTTAAACCCCCGGGCTAGTGCTCCTCTGAGTATTGGTCCAACCTGTCAGTCACCGGTGGCCACCAGGGGCAACTCTGGGCTCGCCTATCGGAAGCTTGGACAATCCGGTGTGCCCTGAGAACGAGATATGTGCAGCTCCTATCAGGATTTGTCGGCACATTCGGGCGGCTTTGCTGGTCTTGTTTTACCATTGTCGAAATGTCTTGTAAACCGGGATTCCGAGACTGATCGGGTCTTCCCGGGAGAAGGTTTATCCTTCGTTGACCGTGAGAGCTTATAATGGGCTAAGTTGGGACACCCCTGCAGGGTATTATCTTTCAAAAGCCGTGCCCGCGGTTATGCGGCAGATGGGAATTTGTTAATGTCCAGTTGTAGAGAACTTGTCACTTGACTTAATTAAAATACATCAACCGTGTGTGTAGCCGTGATGGTCTCTTCTCGGCGGAGTCCGGGAAGTGAACACGGTTGGAGTTATGCATGAACGTAAGTAGTTTCAGGATCACTTCTTGATCATTTCTAGCTTCGCGACCGTTGCGTTGCTTCTCTTCTCGCTCTCATTTGCGTATGTTAGCCACCATATATGCTTAGTGCTTGCTGCAGCTCCACCTCATTACACCATCATGTCCTATAAGCTTAAATAGTCTTGATCTCGTGGGTGTGAGATTGCTGAGTCCTCGTGACTCACAGATTCTACCAAAACAGTTGCAGGTGCCGACGAGACCAGTGTAGATGACGCAACCGAGCTCAAGTGGGAGTTCGACGAGGAACGTGGTCGTTACTATGTTTCTTTTCCTGATGATCAGTAGTGGAGCCCAGTTGGGATGATCGGGGATCTAGCATTTGGGGTTATCTTATTTTCATTTGGATTTGACCGTAGTTGGTCTATGTGTGGATTTTGGATGATGTATGAATTTATTACGTATTGTGTGAAGTGGCGATTATAAGCCAACTCTCGTTATCCCATTCTTGTTCATTACATGGGATTGTGTGAAGATGACCCTTCTTGCGACAAAACCACAATGCGGTTATGCCTCTAAGTCATGCCTCGACACGTGGGAGATATAGCCGCATCGTGGGCGTTACAACCCCCGAGGTGCAACTCTGGCCCAATGGATGTCTTCTAGCCCATACAAAATCCCCGTAGAGTTTTGTTGCGTTTGGACTCTGTTTGGTATTGATTTCCTGCGATGTAAAAAACAAGCAAAAAACAGTAACTGGCACTGGGCATTGGGTCAAAAGGTCAGTCCCAAAAAATGATATAAAGTTGCTATAAAATGATTGTAAAACATCCAAGAATGATAATAAAACAACATGAAAACTTCATAAATTATAGATACGTTGGAGATGTATCAACATCCCCAAGCTTAATTCCTACTCGTCCTCGAGTAGGTAAATGATAAAAGAATTAATTTATGAAGGTGAATGCTAGCAAAGTGCACAAGTTTGATCAATGATAATTTCAATCACTTTTTCTAGCATCATAAAAGCAATTCTTTCTGATAAAACTTCTCATGTTATAGTGGCAACCAGTTCACATGTTAAGGTTGAAACAATGAACTCTCTTGAAACTCAACAACCTATGTTCTGAATCACCAAGCAGTTGCAATTCAACTTATTCAACAGAGTTTAAGTAAGAGCTCCACATACTTAACCATCAAATAGTCATCTATGATTGCTAACACTCACCACGTACACATGAGCAAAACGTTTCAATCGGACACATAGAAAGATAGGGGCTTATTGTTTTGCCTCCCAACGTATTTACCTCAAGGGTGATGTCAACAATAATAACTCATGCTACCCATATTCAACCGGACATATGTGCCTAGATCTTTTCTCACCACATGATGTTTGCCAAAAGAGAAAAATAAAAAGGAATAGAGAGAATAACTTTGACTCTTTGCATAAAAATAAATACTAATTTTTTTTAAAGATATGCCCTTCGCAGAGGGAAGCAGAGGTTACCATGCGCTTATTTGTTTGTATGCTCAATCGCTTAGTGCAAAAAATGTCACGTTATATTGCCCCTTATGATAGCAACCTTTATTATGCAGTCCGTCGCTTTTATTGCTTTGCCATCATAAGTTCATATAACACTCAATTTTATCTTACACTAAATGATCTAACACTTTTAGAAGCAATTTTTATTGCCTTATTGCACCGATGACAACTTACTTGAAGGATCTAGATCAATACTTAGGTAGGTATGGTGGACTCTTGGGGATAAGATTTGGGTTTAAGCGTGGATGCACAAGTAGTATCTCTACTTGGTGCGGAATTTTTGGCTAGCAAAGATGGGGGGCAAGAACCACATGTTGATGGATCTATGACAATATGACTTCTATGTGAATATGAACAAACATAAATCATTACGTTGTCTTCCTTGTCCAACGTCAACAATTTTGGCATATAATATTTTGATGGGGGCTCACAATCACAGAAGATTTCCATGATAGTGTATTTGCATGTGAAAGTACTCTTCCTTATACTAATTATTCGTGAATTGCTTGTATGACCAAAATTGTGATTGTCAAGGCTCAAAAGGTTTCATTTTCTAAACCCAATGTGAAGCTGCCACTTGGCATGATATGACTTCAACTTCATGACATTCAATTTATTCAAAAATTTACTCATAGGATATAAGTGAAGCACAAGATATTTATTAAAACAGCAAGCAAAAAAAAACAAATTGACCTTTCAAGGATATCACAACTCATGTGAAGAAGCAAAAACTTAGGATCAAGCGATACTAACCGATAATTGTTGAAGAAGAAAGGTGGGATGCCTACCGGGGCATCCCCAAGCTTAGATGCTTGGTAATTCTTGAAATATTATCTTGGGATGCCTTGGGCATCCCGAAGCATGAGCTTTTGTGTCTCCTAAATTCCTTTTATATCACGGTTTTCATAAATCTCAAAAGCTTCATCCACACAAAACTCAACAAGAACTCGTGAGATAAGTTAGTATAAACTAATGCAAAAACCTTATCAATATCTACTGTAGAAAATCACTAAAATTATTATTCAACATAGCGTACTAAATGCCTCTGCATATTTAATACTCCTATCCTCAAATAGAATCATTAAACAAGCAAACATATGCAAACAATGCAAACATAACAGCAATCTGCCAAAACAGTACAGTGTGTAAAGTATGCAAGAGTATCAATACTTCCCTAACTCCAAACATTATGAAATTCTACCACACTGTAGAAAATTTATAAGAGCTTAGTATAAAAAAAATTCAACATTTTATCACATTCTGACTTTCCACGGGAATTTTTGCAACAACGGTAAACTTTCTGTTTTCAAACAGCAACATGTAGACTTGTAAAATAAGTATAGTACAGGCTATCCTTGACATTTTTATTGAAATGAAAGATGCAAAACATTATTATAAATAACAGCAAGCAAATCCTGACAAAATAAATTGACGCTCCAAGTAAAACTCATATCATGTGACGAACGAAAACATAGCTCCAAGTGAAGTTACCGATAATGTTGGAGACGAAAGAGGGGATGCCTTCTAGGGCATCCCCAACCTTAGTGGCTTGGATATTCCTTGAATATTACCTTGGGGTGCCTTGTGCATCCACAATATTAGGTTCTTGTCACTCCTTATTGTCCTCACATCAATATCTCACCCAAAACTTGAAAACTTCAATCACACGGAACATTGTGAGATAGGTTAGTATGATAAAGAGCAAACCATTTCACTTTTGGTACTGTCAAAGACAAGATCAATAATTGTTTCCACAAAATGCCTACTGTAGCATATCATCTCCACAATTTATATTGAGCAATGTAAGCCATAGAAACTAGAAAGCAAGCAAACTATGCATTGAAAACTCAATCTGTCAAAAACAGAACGGTCTGTAATGATCTGGATAACTACCATACTTATGCTACTTTAAAAATTATGAAAAAATTATGAACACGTGAGAAATTTGTATGTTAAACTTCTTCGAAAAGAATCAACTCAAAAGCACTCTTCTGTTAAAAACGGGGCTTATTTTCGTGAGGGCAAAAGTTTCTGTTTTTCAGCAGGGTGAAATGAACTATCACCCAACATGATCCGAAAGGCTCTACTTGGCACTTTATTGAAACAAAAGCAATAAAACATGATTACTACAATATCTTAATCATGTGAACATGCAGAAACACTATGTAAAAGTGTTGGGTTGTCTCCCAACAAGCGCTTTTCTTTAATGCCTTTTAAGCTAGGCATGATGATTTCAATGATGCTCGCATAAAAGATAAGAATTGAAACATAAAGAGAAAATCATGAAGCATATGACTAGCACATTTAGGTCTAACCCACTTCCTATGCATAGGGATTTTCTGAGCAAACAACTTATGGGAGCAAGAATCAACTAGCATAGGAAGGCAAAACAAGTGCAACTTCAAAACAATCAACACATAGAGAAGAAACTTGATACTATTGAGGTTTGTAAGAGCATAAGTTCCTCTCTCATAATAATTTTCAGAGGCATCATGAATGGATTCAAAAATATAACTATCACATACAGCACTGTTTTCATGATGCACAAGCATAGAAGATTTATCACTCTTTAAGGCATACATGTCATCATAATAATCATCATAGATAGCAACTTCATTGTCATAATCAATTGAAACCTCTTCCAAAATAGTGGATGTATCACTAAATAAAGTCATGACCTCTCCAAATCCACTTTCATTAGTATTGTAATAAGATTCAACACCCTCCAAAATAGTGGGATCACTACTACCTAGAGTTGACACTCTTCCAAACCCACTTTCATCAATGTAATCATCATAAATAGTAGGCATGCTATCATCATAATAAATTTTCTTATCGAAAGTAGAAGGAATCAATGGATCATATTCATTAAGCAAAGCATCCCCAAGATTAGGACAAGCATTATATCCAGCAAATAAATCTTCAACCATATCATACTTATTGAATATAACATCCCCAAGCTTGTGGTTTTGCATATCATAAGCATAATCACTCTCATCATTAATAGTATGAACATCACCAACGGTATAACAATTGCTATCATCATAATTTCCAAAGTTGGTGTCAAAAAGATTTCCAATATCATAAGAAGTATCATTATCTTCCCAATCATAAAAATCACAACAAGCAATAGGCATAACAAAATCATCATCAAGTGTATCATCTTCCACAATTATTTTTGTTTCGTTTTCATGAGGCACAACAATAATAGGAGCAAAATTATTTGGGAGAGATACCTTTTTACCTCTATTCTTTCTTCTTTTCTTCTTCTTCACCACATCACGTGTGGGTTTAATTAATCTTTTCAAGCTTATTCTTGATGAGATTGGTTGGATAGCAAGCTCCTCCTCGTTACCCGATTCATCATAATAAACACTATGAGGGTTTTGGGAAATATTTTCCTTTATTTAGTACTCTCTTCATATTCTATTTGTTCCCTTGACTTTAGATAGTTGGCAATATAAGGATTCTCAATGCAATTCATCGCACAAAACATATAAATTTCCTCTAGAACAAAATCAAGAAATCTCTCGAGATTAAATTTTGGAATACCCTTGGTTATACGTTTAATTTCTTCATACCCCAAAAGAAGACTAAGCTCTTTGTGATGCTCAAGGGTAATCAAGTTATCACAATTTTTGGACACGATTTGATCATGAAAGAATTTGCATTGGAGATTTAAATGACCATGTTCATTGTAAAGTTCACAAGGATGGCGGAAAAAATTACATCTTTTTGCACAGTCATCTAGCCTTTCTTGCAACCATTTTGTTTCTAAATATTTATGCTTCTTACAAAATCTATCTTCCCTCTTTGGTGTGCAAAGGCACTCCCAATTCATTCCGCAAAAAGTGACATCCTTATAAGAAACATTTTTGTCATGACTTGTGCAATCATCATTAGCATTTTGGATATTCAAAGAATTCATACTAACAACACTGCAATCATGCTCATCATTAAAATATTGTGTGCCAAGCATTTTATTGACTTCTTCTAACAATTGAGCACAATTTTCCGAACCATCATTTTCAAGAACGATATTATAAAGATGATCAATAATATGATGCAACCTAAATTCCATTTTTATTGTAGTTTTCTTTTATAGACCAAACTAGTGATAAAACAAGAAACTAAAAGATTCAATTGCAAGATCTAAAGATATACCTTCAAGCACTCACCCCCCGGCAACGGCGCCAGAAAAGAGCTTGATGTCTACTACGCAACTTTATTCTTGTAGACACGTGTTCAGCCTCCATGCACAGAGTTTTGTAGGACAGTAGCAATTTTCCCTCAAGTAGACGACCCAAGGTTTATCAATCCGTGAGAGGTGTAGGTTGAAGATGGTCTCCCTCAAACGACCCTGCAAAAAATACAAGAAATCTCTTGTGTCCCCAACACACCCAATACAATGGAAAATTGTATAGGTGCACTAGTTCAGCGAAGAGATGGTGATAAAAGTGTAATATTGATGGTAGAAATATATTTTTATAATATGAATAAATAAAAACAGCAAGGTAGCAATTAATAAACGGGCACAAAAACGGCGTTGCAGTGCTTAAAAACAAGGCCTAGGGTCCGTACTTTCGCTAGTGCAATCTCTCAACAGTGCTAACATAGTTGGATTATATGATTATCAGTAGTAAAGAATCACTCCCGAGTTCCTATTAGCGGAGGATAAAAGATAGATATCGTTTGTAGGGTACGAGACCAACTCAAAGCTATTCTTTCTTTTCGATATATTCAAGAGTTCGTACTAAAATAACACAAAGCTATTCTTTACCGTTCGATCTATTCTAGAGTTCATACTAGAATAACACCAAAGCAAATTCATATTCATAATACTCAATCCACACAAAGAACTATAAAGAGACCCCGAAGTTTCCGTCGGAGAAAAGCGTGCATCAACCCCTATGCATAGATTACCCCAATATCACCACGGGAATCCGCGAGTTGAATGCCACAACATATATCAAGTGAATCAATAAGATACCCCAATTGTCACCTCAAGTATTCATACCGCAAGACATATATCATGTGTTCTCATCTCTGAATATTCAATCCGACAAGACAAAACTTCAGTGGGTAAAGATTCAATTCATCATAACAAGAGTATAGAGGGTAGAAACATCATATGATCCAACTAATATTAACACAGCCCATGATATAAATCATGAGAGAGAGAGAGAGAGATAAAACACATAGCTACTTGTACAAACCCTCAGCCCCGAGGGTGGACTACTCCCTCCTCATCATGGTGGCTGCCGGGGTGATGAAGATGGCCACCGCAGATAATTCCCCCTCCAGTAGGGTGCTGGGATGGGTGTAGATTGGTTTTCGGTGGCTATAGAGCCCTGCGCCGGCGAAACTTCTGATCTGGGAATTTATAGTGCAAAGAAGGGGTGTGGGAGGCCACCGAGGTGGGCACAACCCACCTTGGTGCGCCATGGGGGCCTGGCGCGCCCTGGTGGGTTGTGCCCCCCGCGGGGCACCCCCCAGGCGCAACTCTGGCCCAATAGATGTCTTCTGGGCCATAAAAAATCCCCGTGGAGTTTCGTTGCGTTTGGACTCCGTTTGGTATTGATTCCTGCAATGTAAAAAAAAAGAAAAAAATAGCAACTGGTACTGGGCACTGGGTCAATAGTTAGTCCCAAAAAATGATATAAAGTTGCTACAAAATGATTGAAAAACATCCAAGGATAATAAAATTGCATGAATACTTCATAAATTATAGATACGTTGGAGACGTATCAATTGGCTAGTAGACCAAGGCAATCTATGTCACCATAAATATATGGCAGGATATTTTAGCAACTAATCGGGCGTGGCATGCCATCTCAGCTAAGCAGATTGAGTGTAGAACAAGGCAAGGAAGCTTCTTAATCAGAGCATATTGACTGTAAACTATGTCGGCAAACAGTGAGATTAACAACGTCTATCAGCTAACATTCAGCGCTACTCCGAGATGCACGGGGCCTCATTCTAGAATGCGCGTACCGTGGGAGAAGCTGACCGCCGTGCGTCTCCACAAGAACGTCGCTAGCAATGGCGGCACGGCAAGATGACGACAGTCTACGAGAGCATACTGTGGGAGCGAGAGGATCGCCGTGCGTCCCCTCGACGAACCGCGGCACCAACGTATCGGCGCGGCGGGGAGGGCGGCTTCGGCGGAGCGAGTGGAGTGGAGGGGTGTAACGCCCCGAGACCGACGCTCCGTCTGCCTTCCTTGTTTTGCGAGTCAGCTGTGTTTTATTTGTTTGTTGCATTCGTCATCGCATCATTTGCATTCCATCGGCACTTCGTTGCCGTCATGTTTTAGAACTTGCATTCGCTCGTCGTTGACGTTTCTCCCTTTGCCTTCATCACCTTCCCTCGGATCGCCTTGCCTGCGTTGACCGTTTCAGACCTATCATATTTTTCGCTTCCCTCTTGACCGTGACCGTCTAACCCCTCCTTGCGCAGTGCATAGTCCCCTCCCGCGCGTCCGAAAGTTGTCCCGTACCCGACCCGGTTTGTTGTTATCGTTGAGTCCGGATCATCCCCTAACATCTACAAAACATCTCCATTTTTTTATTTGGACTTCCCTACCTATTTATTCTCATCCGTCGGATTTTGATCGGATGATCCAAACTCCCCTCTTTTCCCATACATATATAGTCTACCCCTAGTCCATTTGAACCAAACCTATTTTCTAGGGAACCTCCCCTGTCCAGCCACCGCCGCCACTCCTCCTGTCTCGTCTTCCTCGGGATCCTCCCATATCCCCTTCTCACCCAACCAGCGCTCGAGGCATCCCCTCGATCCACCCGATCCAGCCACCAATCCAACCCATCCACCACCTCGCCCTGCCTCCTCCTCGACCTCATCGCAAGCAGCAGCGCCCGAGCGCTCCTCCACCTCGCGACCTCGTCGTCGGCGACCCGTGGACCAGGCCGCCCCCGTGACCCTGCCCTTTCTATTCCTCCCTTCTTCTTCCTGTGCCTCACATCTCTCTGTTCCCTCTCGCTCTCTCTCCCACAGGAGCCCATGGCGGAAGAGCCCCGCGTCATCCGAGTCAAGCCGCCGGCGGGCCTCCAGCTCCTCCCGAGCAAGGGCCTCGCGCTCCTGGAGCCCCTGCATCCTCTCGTTCCAGAAGGAGACGAGCCTTCCCAAGTTTCTCCTCGACTCCTTTGCCTCACCAGACCAAGCCGCCTCCTGCATCGCGTCGCCGACCTCCTCTCCAGCAAGGCCCATTCCCTTCTTCTCCTTCCTCCACTTCTCTCGCCCTATCTGATTTATGTTGTGCCGCCGTTCTTTTGCAGGAGCCACCTCCGCCGCCCTTGCCCGTTCTGGCCGGATCCCGCCGCCTGGGCCCCGTCCCCGGCACCAGTGCCCTCGCCGGAGACCATCTGCGCCGCCCGTCAAGTCTAGCACCTCTGCTTCACTCGCCTGAGCCAGCGCCTCGTCCCGCCTGCTGCTGCTTCTGTTCTTCAGAAGCGAACAGCTCGTCCGCTCACCCCGTTGACCGCAGTCGCGCGTGGCCTCCGTGCCTGGGCCAGCAGCCTCCCCTTGCCTTCTCCAGATCCGGCCCAGTTCGCCTCTGCCTCACCGGGCCAAGCCCATGGGTGAGAAGCCCCTCCAGTACCCCCTCCTGTACACTATCGGACCAGCAAGATGCGGCCCGTGTTATTTTTTTTCCTGCGCCGCGATTTTAGCATTATCCAGGAGTTTATAGTTTACAGAAAAACCCTTGAACTTCATGCATATGATAACTCTTTCACCGTGCATCGGATTAAAATAATTCAAACATGTAAAATGCTTAGAATTTCATCTAGTTTCATAATTGGCCACTTTCAACCATGTTAAAAATGTTTAAACCTGCTGTTTGTTTAATTTTGCTCGAATAATATGTTAAAATGATTTAATTCATAACTAATTAACCGTAACTCGGATTTTAATAAATTATATATGTAAATGGGGTAGAAAAATGCCTAGTTTAACTTGGTGCACTTCATTTTGCTGTTTAACAATATTAAAATTGCGTTTATGGCAGAACAGTACCAATCCTAATATATGGACATGAGGATTTTCCGGAATTGTTGTTGTTTGTTTCCGGCCTCATTTAACTTGCTTAAATAGGTAGTTTCCTTATGCTTCACCTCTTGCCATGGCTAACAACATTTAACATTGTTGGGTACATAATCGAGAGAAAACTAAATAATTGATGTGGTGTTTTGTCAATATGCAACGAGCTCCACTTAACTTGTAGTTATTTTTGTGCACTTTGCCATGCCATGCATATTTAAACCGGACATGCATCATACTTGATTGGGCATCATGCCATGTTTATGATTGTTTGTTTAGTATGTTGTTTGTTTCTTTCCGGGTTGTTTCTCTTGTTAGCTTCGGTTTCGTTCCGGAGTTGTGAGGATTCGTTCGACTACGTCCGCTTGTCTTCTTCATGGACTCGTTCTTCTTCCTTGCGGGATCTCAGGCAAGATGACCATACCCTCGAAATCACTTCTATCTTTGCTTGCTAGTTGATCGCTCTATTGCTATGCTGCGCTACCTACCACTTGCTATATCAAGCCTCCCAAATTGCCATGAACCTCTAACCTTTGTCACCCTTCCTAGCAAACCGTTGTTTGGCTATGTTACCGCTTTTGCTCAGCCCCTCTTATAGCATTGCTAGATGCAGGTGAAGATGAAGATTGCTCCATGTTGGATTATGTTTATGTTGGGATATCACAATATCTCTTATCTTAATTAATGCATCGATATACTTGGTAAAGGGTGGAAGGCTCGGCCTTATGCCTGGTGTTTTGTTCCACTCTTGCCGCCCTAGTTTCCGTCATACCGGTGTTATGTTCCTTGATTTTGCGTTCCTTACGCGGTTGGGTGATTTATGGGACCCCCTTGATAGTTCGCTTTGAATAAAACTCCTCCAGCAAGGCCCAACCTTGGTTTTACCATTTGCCTACCTAAGCCTTTTTCCCTTGGGTTCTGCAGACTCAAGGGTCATCTTTATTTTAAACCCCCGGGCCAGTGTTCCTCTGAGTGCTGGTCCAAACTAGAGCCACTTGCAGCGCCACCTCGGGGAAACTCGAGGTCTGGTTTTAGTTGTACGTAGTGTTCATCCGGTCTGCCCTGAGAACGAGATATGTGCAGCTCCTATCGGGATTTGTCGGCACATTCGGGCAGCTTTGCTGGTCTTGTTTTACCATTGTCGAAATGTCTTGTAACCAGGATTCCGAGACTGATCGGGTCTTCCTGGGAGAAGGAATATCCTTCGTTGACCGTGAGAGCTTATAATGGGCTAAGTTGGGACACCCCTGCAGGGTATTATCTTTCAAAAGCCATGCCCGCGGTTATGAGGCAGATGGGAATTTGTTAATATCCGGTTGTAGAGAACTTGACACTTGACCTTAATTAAAACGCATCAACCGCGTGTGTAGCCGTGATGGTCTCTTCTCGGCGGAGCCCGGGAAGTGAACACGGTTTCTGGGTTATGTTTGACGTAAGTAGGAGTTCAGGATCACTTCTTGATCATTGCTAGTTCACGTCCATTCCTTTGCTTCTCTTCTCGTTCTTGTTTGCGTAAGTTAGCCACCATACTTGCTTAGTCGCTGCTGCAACCTCACCACTTTACCCCATCCTTTCCTTTAAGCTTAAATAGTCTTGATCTCGCGGGTGTGAGATTGTTGAGTCCTCGTGACTCACAGATACTTCCAAAACAGTTGCAGGTGCCGATGATACCAGTGCAGATGACGCAACCGAGCTCAAGTGGGAGTTCGACGAAGATCCTGTTCGTTGTGTTGTTTCTTTTCTTTTGATCAGTAGTGGTGCCCAGTTGGGACGATCAGGGATCTAGCAGTTGGGTTGTCTTCTTTTATTTTGGTTCCGTAGTCGGACCTATGTGTGTACTCTGATTGATGTATGATTTATTTATGTATTGTGTGAAGTGGCGATTGTAAGCCAACTCTTTATCCCATTCTTGTTCATTACATGGGATTGTGTGAAGATGACCCTTCTTGCGACAAAACCACAATGCGGTTATGCCTCTAAGTCATGCCTCGACACGTGGGAGATATAGCCGCATCGTGGGTGTTACAAGTTGGTAATCAGAGCCATCCCCGACTTAGGAGCCCCCTGCTTGATCGAATCGCTGACGTTGTTGAGTGTAGAACAAAAATGTTTTGAGTCTTAGGATTATATATATCGGAGAGTAGGATTCTTTTTACTCCTCAGTCCCTTCGTCGCTCTGGTGAGGTCTCCTGACGTAGAAGTTTTGACTTTTCTCTCCTCAAATTTCACTAAAAAAAATTTTAGGATCACGCGGGTATCTTGGAATCGTTCCGATGGTTTTGTGATGAGAACATTGTTCTTGGTGCCTCCTGACATTTAGGGGTTGTGGCAGTGTCCCGGGGAGTTGAGCTCCGAGGTGTTGTCGTCACAATTTTATCGTTGCAGTTCTGGAATACCTGAGTTTCGCCGACATCGAAATCTCTTTTATGCAGTTGTTGGTGAGATCACCTCGACGCCACCCAGTACTGGGCGGGCGGGAGTTCGGGAGTATTGCCATAACTCGTATAACGGATGTTTTTCGAAGGTTGAGGTAAACGATTTCCGAAGGTTTCTTGGTTATGTGTTGACGGATGGATATAGCTGGATCTAGGTATTGTTAGTTTGGGTGATATATTTTGTGTCCCCTGTATCCCCAACACCAGATTGCATAACCAGAAAGTTTCGGGAGTTTATAAGTGGGAATTCAAGTAGCTCTTAGGATATCTTTCCGACAGATGCATGATATGAGATTGGGGTTCGACGTCTAGTGGTCCGCCTGTACACGGTTGGTTTTACAGTGGTCTCGTAGTGTCTTAAAGAGTCCTTGGCTATGCCGACTCGGGGACGCTTCGTATGTCATGTGCACAGCCTTGTACATGATGGTGCTGTACGATCGAGCCCGTGTGGGCCCCACCATGAAAACTTCAGACGAAATCTCTATCATATGTTTGTTCCGGCTTATTCTGCAAGCCAAATCCCTTGTTTTGTTTTATTTGTGGTATTCGAGTTGCTTCAATGACAAGTGTTGATTCCATACCTTATTCTAAGTGGTGTTCTCATATTTCTATGTGGATGATAATCCTTCTTGATCATCGAGGTCGTCATGTTAATTCCTCCCAACTGGCGTGTTTCTCTCCAAGTGGATCCGATCATTTCAACATTCACAAGAGCACCTCTCAGTTTTTCCTAACGTTGTTTGTTTCATCCGTCCCAAATTGTCTTTGTTTTTCCCACCCTCCCACCCTTTTTTTTGAAGGACTCAGATTCTTAACCAAGTATCCATTTTATTCATGTGAAGTCCCTTCATTCTTTTCAATCAATGTTCTTACCCGGTGGTTCTCATGAAGATGTTCTCAAGTTTATCATTCTTCGTTCTTTTTCTCCTCCGGTGGATTAAATTCAAGCTTTGTCGATCATATCCTTTCCTTGTTTCAAATGTTTTCTCATGCCGGTGTACCTCTTAATCACTCACTTCTCGCCATTCAATTGTTTCGGAGTGCTGAAGATATCTCAGAATCAAGTTTCCATTCTCAATTCACTCAAGTTCTTTTGAGGATGCTATCTCATTCAAGCCATTTAATTCTACCGGTGCAATCTCTCTTTTCAAGTAATCATTTCAACGGTGTATCTTTTGAGTGGGCCTTAACCCACAGGTCTTTTTCCAGGATCTTACCTGACTCTTCTAATTCTTTTCGGAGCTATTCCTAAATTCTTTTCGAAGTTTGACGTAAGAATGAATTATCATCAGTCATGTCTTTCTCCAAGATCTTTTAAATTCTTTCGTCATTGGTTCAACCTTTCTAATTTTCATCCCGGAGTATCTCAACAATTCATGGTGGTGTTTCTTGTCATCATTCTCAACATTTGAAGACCGAAGAAGAGTTTTTCCTCCAAATCTTATCCATTCTCTCAAGATTCATGGTTCTAGATTCATGCCATCCTCTCATAATTGTTTTTGATTGTGAGAATTCTTTTCACCCATCCGGAGCATTTCAGGAGTCTTTTCAGTTTGATTCTCCGAAGGCCATCTTTTCAGAAGATTTCTTCGTTCTAAGTTTTCAGCTTCGTTCTTCAATTATTCTAAATTGATGTCTCTTCGGTCATCTCCATATTATTCCGGTGCATCGTCCAAGTATTCTCTAATCAGCTCGTGATCTCTTCGTTCACTTGTATCTAAATTCCCTCGAGTATTTTTGCGCGTTCTTTAATTTTTACGGTGTTTCGTCCTCTTTTCTTCAATTGTTTTCAATTCTCGCGGTGGTTCGTTCAAGATTTCTCTTCCCTCGTTATCATATCAATTTATTCGTTGTTTCAATCCTACCGGTGGTTCGATGAAGACCTTCCCAAGTTTGCGCAATATCTATCTTAATCCTTTCTACGAGAATAAGTAGTATGCCAAATCCGTTGCTTGTCATCAATCTAAATTGGTGAAGGATACGCGTAATGTAATTCTTATTCTTGTTTCCTCCAAGTGATTTATTCCTTCTTTCGGAGTTCGTTCATGATATCAAATTTTCGGTTCAAAGTTGTTCATCTTTCTTTCCGGAGTTCCAAGTTTTCTCGGTTATATCATTTCAAACCTTCATCTAATCATTACAAGGCTTCACCTTGTGTTGTCAACTTCTCTTTCTTTTTATCATCCATTTATTACCGGAGTTCTTCATGGAGGCTCTACATGGTGGTTCATCAAGGATTCTTTCCATTCCTCAATTGTTCTTCAAGATTTCTCTCGGTGTCAAGATCCGTCAAGCTATACTCTTAAATAAACATGGTGCTCAACACATGTTTTGTTTTGTGGAGTCCAAGCATTCTTCATCTTGCATTCTAAAGTGCAATTCTTCCTACCTTATCTTTTGAGGTGGTGTTATGTCATTCTCGATAATTTTCCTTCGGGTTTCATGTTTCACAAAGTTTTCAAGAGTGACATATTTAAATCCATCATTTTATCTTCGTTCAAGAGATCTTTTCATCCAATCAATCTTTTTGTTGGAGTTGTATTGGGTTATATTTCACCTAAAGCCTTCCCTAAGGAATGTTGCTATTATGGTGTCTATCAATGATCCAAAATTTCTCCTATCCTCTCGGCGAGAGAAGATTTCATTTCTTCGTTGATCTCAAGCAAGCAATTGTTTCCGCTAGTGGCGGGTTGTCACCTCATAATTTTGAGATGTGTTCCATAAGCCCTCAACAAGTTTGTTCTTTTTCGTTGTTGATTTTCCCAACAACTCCGTTCTAACCTTCTCCGAAGGGTGCTTTCCAAGCTCATTTGTGGCAGAAGTTGGCATTTTCTTCTCCATTCTTATTTCAAGGATCTGTCTTCTATTATTTATTTCTTCCGGAGGCATTGTGATGTTGCTCCCTTCGACCAATCATCTTGTTTTTCTCAAGATCATGTAATTTTTCCTTTCTTATCCGTTTAGCCGGAGTGTCGTGTTTTCATTCGAGTTCTCTCATCTTATCAAGTTTTGTCTCCTCCCTCAACCGGAGTGCTGTTTGAAATCTTTCTTACCCCTTGTGCCATTCTTTCGTTAGTACCGGAGGCAATGTGTTGTTAATTTCATCGAGTATCCTCTCATCTTGTCAAGATCATGTTCAATTCCTTCCATTTTCGGTCGGAGTGCTGCCCAAATTATACCATTCTCATTCCTTCTTTATCTTGTTTTAACCGGAGTGTTGATGTCTATCATTCCTCTTCTAGCCGGAGTCTCATCCAAGTGCTTTCATTTTGCCAAGTCCATATTGTACCCTTTCCATTTTCCAACCGGAGCGTTCTCGTAATTGATCATTAGCGTTCCTTGTACATCTCGTTTCAACCGGAGTGCTTGCATGTATTTCTCGTTCATTGATTTCTCCATTCATGTCTTTCAATCTACAAGGTTCTCGTGATGTTCCTTGCTCCTCTTTCCTAACAGATTGTTTTCAACTTCGTTCATCTTCGTTGGATTCTCTCTTTTAATTCGTTCAATCTCTCAAGGTTCGTGGTTTCACTCGTTTGTCAAGAAGCAATTTGTTTTACCTCTTCCTCTTCCGCTTTTCTCCGGTGCCATCCTAGATCTTGGGACGAGATCCTCTTGTAGTGGTGGAGTGTTGTAACGCCCCGAGACCGACGCTCTGTCTGCCTTCCTTGTTTTGCGAGTCAGCTGTGTTTTATTTGTTTGTTGCATTCGTCATCGCATCATTTGCATTGCATCGGCACTTCGTTGCCGTCATGTTTTAAAACTTGCATTCGCTCGTCGTTGACGTTTCTCCCTTTGCCTTCATCACCTTCCCTCGGATCGCCTTGCCTGCGTTGACCGTTTCAGACCTATCGTATTTTTCGCTTCCCTCTTGACCGTGACCGTCTAACCCCTCCTTGCGCAGTGCATAGTCCCCTCCCGCGCGTCCGAAAGTTGTCCCGTACCCGACCCGGTTTGTTGTTATCGTTGGCTCCGGATCATCCCCTAACATCTACAAAACATCTCCATTTTGTTATTTGGACTTCCCTACCTATTTATTCTCATCCGTCGGATTTTGATCGGATGATCCAAACTCCCCTCTTTTCCCATACATATATAGTCTACCCCTAGTCCATTTGAACCAAACCTATTTTCTAGGGATCCTCCCCTGTCCAGCCACCGCCGCCACTCCTCCTGTCTCGTCTTCCTCGGGATCCTCCCAGATCCCCTTCTCACCCAACCAGCGCTCGAGGCATCCCCTCGATCCACCCGATCCAGCCACCAATCCAACCCATCCACCACCTCGCCCTGCCTCCTCCTCGACCTCATCGCAAGCAGCAGCGCCCGAGCGCTCCTCCACCTCGCGACCTCATCGTCGGCGACCCGTGGACCAGGCCGCCCCCGTGACCCTGCCCTTTCTATTCCTCCCTTCTTCTTCCTGTGCCTCACATCTCTCTGTTCCCTCTCGCTCTCTCTCCCACAGGAGCCCATGGCGGAAGAGCCCCGCGTCATCCGAGTCAAGCCGCCGGCGGGCCTCCAGCTCCTCCCGAGCAAGGGCCTCGCGCTCCTAGAGCCCCTGCATCCTCTCGTTCCAGAAGGAGACGAGCCTTCCCAAGTTTCTCCTCGACTCCTCTGCCTCACCAGACCAAGCCGCCTCCTGCATCGCGTCGCCGACCTCCTCTCCAGCAAGGCCCGTTACCTTCTTCTCCTTCCTCCACTTCTCTCGCCCTATCTGATTTATGTTGCGCCGCCGTTCTTTTGCAGGAGCCACCTCCGCCGCCCTTGCCCGTTCTGGCCGGATCCCGCCGCCTGGGCCCCGTCCCCGGCCACCGGTGCCCTCGCCGGAGACCATCTGCGCCGCCCGTCAAGTCTAGCGCCTCTGCTTCGCTCGCCTGAGCCAGCGCCTCATCCCGCCTGCTGCTGCTTCTGTTCTTCAGAAGCGAACAGCTCGCCCGCTCACCCCGTTGACCGCAGTCGCGCGTGGCCTCCGCGCCTGGGCCAGGAGCCTCCCCTTGCCTTCTCCAGATCCGGCCCAGTTCGCCTCTGCCTCACCGGGCCAAGCCCATGGGTGAGAAGCCCCTCCAGTACCCCCTCCTGTACACTATCGGACCAGCAAGATGCGGCCCGTGTTATTTTTTTCGTGCGCTGCGATTTTAGCATTATCCAGGAGTTTATAGTTTACAGAAAAACCCTTGAACTTCATGCATAAAATAACTCTTTAACCGTGCATCGGATTAAAATAATTCAAACATGTAAAATGCTTAGAATTTCATCTAGTTTCATAATTGGCCACTTTCAACCATGTTAAAAATGTTTAAACCTGCTGTTTGTTTAATTTTGCTCGAATAATATGTTAAAATGATTTAATTCATAACTAATTAACCGTAACTCAGATTTTAATAAATTATATATGTAAATGGGGTAGAAAAATGCCTAGTTTAACTTGGTGCACTTCATTTTGCTGTTTAACAATATTAAAATTGCGTTTATGGCAGAACAGTCCCAATCCCAATATATGGACATGAGGATTTTCCGGAATTGTTGTTGTTTGTTTCCGGCCTCATTTAACTTGCTTAAATAGGTAGTTTCCTTATGCTTCACCTCTTGCCATGGCTCACAACATTTAACATTGTTGGGTACATAATCGAGAGAGAACTAAATAATTGATGTGGTGTGTTGTCAATATGCAACTCGTTGCATATTGAGCTCCACTTAACTGGTAGTTTTGTTTGTGCACTTTGCCATGCCATGCATATTTAAACCGGACATGCATCATACTTGATTGGGCATCATGCCATGTTTATGATTGTGTTTTTACTATGTTGTTTGTTTCTTTCCGGGTTGTTTCTCTTGTTAGCTTTGGTTTCGTTCCGGAGTTGTGAGGATTTGTTCGACTACGTCCGCTTGTCTTCTTCATGGACTCGTTCTTCTTCCTTGCGGGATCTCAGGCAAGATGACCATACCCTCGAAATCACTTCTATCTTTGCTTGCTAGTTGATCGCTCTATTGCTATGCTGCGCTACCTACCACTTGCTATATCAAGCCTCCCAAATTGCCATGAACCTCTAACCTTTGTCACCCTTCCTAGCGAACCGTTGTTTGGCTATGTTACCGCTTTTGCTCAGCCCCTCTTATAGCATTGCTAGATGCAGGTGAAGATGAAGATTGCTCCATGTTGGATTATGTTTATGTTGGGATATCACAATATCTCTTATCTTAATTAATGCATCGATATACTTGGTAAAGGGTGGAAGGCTCGGCCTTATGCCTGGTGTTTTGTTCCACTCTTGCCGCCCTAGTTTCCGTCATACCGGTGTTATGTTCCTTGATTTTGCGTTCCTTACGCGGTTGGGTGATTTATGGGACCCCCTTGATAGTTCGCTTTGAATAAAACTCCTCCAGCAAGGCCCAACCTTGGTTTTACCATTTGCCTACCTAAGCCTTTTTCCCTTGGGTTCTGCAGACTCAAGGGTCATCTTTATTTTAAACCCCCGGGCCAGTGTTCCTCTGAGTGCTGGTCCAAACTAGAGCCACTTGCAGCGCCACCTCGGGGAAACTCGAGGTCTGGTTTTACTTGTACGTAGTGTTCATCCGGTGTGCCCTGAGAACGAGATATGTGCAGCTCCTATCGGGATTTGTCGGCACATTCGGGCGGCTTTGCTGGTCTTGTTTTACAATTGTCAAAATGTCTTGTAACCAGGATTCCGAGACTGATGGGGTCTTCCTGGGAGAAGGAATATCCTTCGTTGACCGTGAGAGCTTATAATGGGCTAAGTTGGGACACCCCTGCAGGGTATTATCTTTCGAAAGCCGTATCCGCGGTTATGAGGCAGATGGGAATTTGTTAATATCCAGTTGTAGAGAACTTGACACTTGACCTTAATTAAAACGCATCAACCGCGTGTGTAGCCATGATGGTCTCTTCTCGGCGGAGCCCAGGAAGTGAACACGGTTTCTGGGTTATGTTTGACGTAAGTAGGAGTTCAGGATCACTTCTTGATCATTGCTAGTTCACGTCTGTTCCTTTGCTTCTCTTCTCGCTCTTGTTTGCGTAAGTTAGCCACCATACTTGCTTAGTCGCTGCTGCAACCTCACCACTTTACCCCATCCTTTCCTTTAAGCTTAAATAGTCTTGATCTCGCGGGTGTGAGATTGCTGAGTCCTCGTGACTCACAGATACTTCCAAAACAGTTGCAGGTGCCGATGATACCAGTGCAGATGATGCAACCGAGCTCAAGTGGGAGTTCGACGAAGATCCTGTTCGTTGTGTTGTTTCTTTTCTTTTGATCAGTAGTGGTGCCCAGTTGGGACGATCAGGGATCTAGCAGTTGGGTTGTCTTCTTTTATTTTGGTTCCGTTGTCGGACCTATGTGTGTACTCTGATTGATGTATGATTTATTTATGTATTGTGTGAAGTGGCGATTGTAAGCCAACTCTTTATCCCATTCTTGTTCATTACATGGGATTGTGTGAAGATGACCCTTCTTGCGACAAAACCACAATGCAGTTATGCCTCTAAGTCATGCCTCGACACGTGGGAGATATAGCCGCATCGTGGGTGTTACAAGGGGGCCGGTGGGGAGGGGGTGTCGGTGTCAAAACCAGCGGATCTCGGGTAGGGGGTCCCGAACTATGCGTCTAAGGTCGATGGTAACAAGAGACGGGGGACACGATGTTTACCCAGGTTCGGGCCCTTTCTATGGAGGTAATACCCTACTTCCTGCTTGATTGATCTTGATGAATTTGAGTATTACAAGAGTTGATCTACCTCAAGATGATAATGGCTAAAACCCTAAAAGTCTAGCCTGTATGACTATGATTATGATCGCCTGTACGGACTAAGCCCTCCGGTTTATATAGACACCTGAGGGGACTAGGGTTGCACAAATTCGGTTATGGAGAAAGGAATCTTCATATCAGGGCACCAAGCTTGCCTTCCACGCCAAGGAGAGTCCCATCCGGACACGGGAGAGATTCTTCGGTCTTGTATCTTCACAGCCCATCAGTACGGCCCATGTACCATAGTCCGGACGCCCGAGGACCCCTTAATCCAGGACTCCCTCCGTAGCCCCTGAACCAGGCTTCAATGACGAGGTGTCTGGCGCGCAAATTGTCTTTGGCATTGCAAGGCGGGTTCCTTCTCCGAATACTCCAACACAGTCTTCGGACACAACGACCGTGTCCGACTCTTCAAAAGAAGTACCACACACAACCACAGAGAGTATAATATTTCACGAGTCCAATCTGCTGACAACTTTTTGAACCGTTTTTCGGCCCGCCGCTTCATATTTCGAGACATGGTCTCACTGGCACGTCTTGTCGAAGCAGAGACCGTGTCCCCTTATTACGGG
The DNA here is from genome assembly GCF_018294505.1 of Triticum aestivum. Taxonomy (NCBI): domain Eukaryota; kingdom Viridiplantae; phylum Streptophyta; class Magnoliopsida; order Poales; family Poaceae; genus Triticum; species Triticum aestivum. The sequence goes on from NC_057805.1 coordinate 262,889,196, forward strand.
ATTCTCATCAATACGGGTGTGGGTAACCCAACCGTGCCGTATGCACAACCCTTGGGAACAGGCGAGTTTTAAGGTGAGTGGGGAGGCGCTTGATATTCACTGCCCTTATAAGGAGATAAGGATTCCTTTCCTTCACCCACACCTTCTCTCTCTGCCCTCCCATTCTCGAGCTCTAGCGCCCAAGTCCTCATCTTTTCCACCTCAACAAAGCACTCGACCATGTGCGGATCTGGAGCACAAGGCAAGTGGATGGCCTCCTCCGTCAAGGAGAAGGACATCACCAAGCTTCGGGAGGCCGGGTACCTGGCGAAAGAAATCACCCACCGGCTTCCGGCCAAGGGGCAGATCATCCCCAACCCAAATCCCAATGAGAGGGTGGTGTTCATCCCCCACTTCGTCCGCGGGTTAGGGTTTCCTCTCCACCCTTTCATCTGCGGACTCATGTTATATTACGGGCTAGATTTCCATGATCTAGCCCCAAACTCCTTCCTCAAGATCTCGGCATTTATTGTCGTGTGCGAGGCCTTCCTCCGCATTCCCCCTCACTTCGGACTGTGGCTTAACATCTTCAACATGAAGCCGAAGGTGGTGGATGGCCAACACGCAGAGTGGTGAGGTGCCATGGTGAGCAAGATGCCCAACGTCACATGGCCCAAAGGTACCTTTGTGGAGACTATCAAAGAGTGGCAGAAACTATGGTTCTATATCACAGAGCCCCGCGACGCCACCTGGGCCGCGGCTCCCGAATTTAAGTCCGGAGCCCCAATGCGACTCACCTCCTGGCTAGAGAAGGGCCTGAATTGGTCTTCGTCGGACGAGCTAATAGCGTTGCAGACACGCATCCAGAGCATGGTGGACAAGAATATCAACCTCGTCAATGTGATCCAGGTGATGCTAGTTCGCCGGATCCTTCCATGCCAGAGCCGGACTTGCCATTTATGGGAGTTCAATCCGGCCGAGCACGAGACCTTGCAACGGTTCTTCGGAACTACACACGAAGATATCTGGAAGGTGCTCTTTAAGGGCAACGAGACACCGTCGGAGACCACCGAGGACCGCGGGCACGACCTGGCCCATCCCGCCAGTGCGGTAAGTCTTTCGAGTTTCAAGGTGTATCCTTTACTTGCTTATTCAAGGAAGATACCTGAACCTCACTATTTATTTTTTCAGGGATGGACAGAGAAAGCGAAGCGGATTAAGTGTCCGGCTCCGCTCCCCGAGGAACCAGCCATCCCACTTTGGACGAAGATGCTGGTCTCGGCGCCTTAACAGGCGCCGGAGAAGAAGGCCAAGGGGGCTAGAAGTGGCCTCCGCCGCAAGGGAGCTTCGGACATGACGTCCGAAGACAACGAGACTCACTCCTCCGCCGCCGAAGACGACGACGAGGAGGAGGAAGAAAGCAACTCTCCCCCTAAGGGGGGTAGGAAGAAGAGGGCGGCCTCCACAAATCTGGAGGCAGGGGCGTCCAAGAGGGGGAAGGGCTCCCTCGCGGATAACTCCGCGTGGGACGTTGACATCAGCCCAAAGCCGCGCCCCCGAAATGAGCCCCTGGCCGAATCGTGAGTACTTAGAAACCCGGATGTGTCCATATATCCGGCCTCTCTACTTCATAGTCTTAACATGTTGAATTATGCAATTGCAGTCCGGCCCACGACAGCTCCCTGCGATCCTCATCAGGGGGTTCGCTGGATTCAAAGGCGATGGCCAACGAGTCACCACCGGCGGCTTACTCTCCCAAGTGCAAGGGCGACGCCGAGGTGCTGTCCCGAAGGACCTTCCCAGGCCAGGGAGAGGTTTAGGAGGCCGTGAGGGTGGCGCCAGAGGGTGACCCCTCGGCCGCCGGACACCTGGGGGAGAAAACCCCCATGGAGACTAGCGATGAGGGCCATATCCAATTCGGCCCCCAGCCGGATATCATCCCGGAGACCTACACGGCTCCGGAATCAAGATAGGAGCCTCCTTCGAAGGGAGGAGGTGCGCCTATTCCGCCGGTGACCTCTGTCCATCCACAGGCACCGGATAATCTGCTGGAAGCGCTACGAGGCGCTTCCATTATGGAGGAACACCGTATCCTTATGGGTACGGTGGTTGAGAGGGTTCAGTCCATTAAGAGCGGACTGACTGAAACCTGCACCAGCTTGCTGACAAGATTTGAGGTAGGTGACGCAAAAAAGAAAGTCATAGTATAGGCAGTAGCACCTGAGACACTATCCGGTGTTAGAAAAGAAAAGCTGGACAGAGGATCAAGTAATTTTCGCAGGAAACTAACTAAATATGTCTTATGTGAATAAGCAGGCGTCGTTTCTGGCCGCAACCTCTCATGCTGCTGAGGTCTCCGGACTAAAGCAGAGTCTGGAGCAGGCCGAAGAAGAGCTCGGCCGTGTAAAAAAGCAGCTAGAGGACAAGCAAGGTATGTGATGACCTTGTGTATATCCAGAAAAGGATGAATGACTTGTGCTGACCATAGTGCCATGATATTTGTAGGAGCGGCTACTGAGGTGGAAACCCTCAAGAAAGTGCTGGCTGAGGCCAAAATTAAAGCGTCAAAGGAGCAAGCCACCCGTGAAAAACACGAGGCCAGGGTTGGTGAGGTCCAGCAGGAGCTCCAGGACACCGTCAAGAAATGCGAGTCCCTGGAGCGCGACATTGCGGATCAGGAGACCGAACTCGTCAAGGCTCGCCAGAGCGCACAAGAGGCCCGGGTTGAAGCCCAGGGCGCCCTCCCGAAAATCCAGGAGGCCAAGAAAATCGCGGTGGGTAAGGCTTTTACTATGCAAAGCAAGTATGTGAAGAAGAGGTATATCTTACTAACCCGGATTTGGAGTTCTCCAGGGGCGCTTGCGGATCTGCCGCGCAGTGTTTTTGACGCTGCGGAATTCTTCCGAGCCGAAGAGGGGAGCTCAACGGAGAAGCTGTTCTGGTCGCAATACATTGCGCCAGAACATCCGGTGCCCTTTAGCGATTAGCTAAAACAGCTGGTCGAACTGCATAGGGTGGCCGAACTGGCCATGAAGGATTTAATAATCCGGTTGTGGCCTGCCGAAGCTATACCCAGCAGCTACTTCGGGCTCGTGAAGCGGCTGGTCAGTGCCTGCCCCCGGCTTGACGCCATCAAGCGGTCGGTCTGTATCGAAGGTGCGCGGATGGCCTTCGCCCGTGTCAAGGTGCAGTGGGCGAAGATGAATGCCGTCAAGCTCGCGACCGAGGTACCGCCCGAGGGCAAGGAGCACCGCACGCCCGAGCGATATTTTAGCGATGTCCTGGAGGGATCCCGCATTGTAGCGGAGCAATGTGTGAAAGATGTAATCTTTGAATGAATTCATTTATGTTATCTCACCCTGTATTATGAAACAAAGTTGATTGTGTGATATAATTCTTGTTACTATTAAAATTTTACCTCCTGTGTGGACGTGTTTATGAAATCTGAGAGTTGGCCAGTCGTCGGCTTCAGCCCCCACGTAGGTAGTACAGGGGTGTTCGGGATGGAATCTAAACAATCTTGATCCAATTGTTTGGTCCTTAAAGGAGGTCTTTAGCGCAACGAACCAGGCAATCAGACTATGTGGCTTTATCACCCTCAATTAGCCATAGGGGTTTGACAATGAAAATTTAGGCGCAGCCCCTAGTATCCGAACTAGGGTGCTGTAAACACCTGATCGGGTAAGAGCCGATCGCGTAATGCGGAAAAAATCACTAAAGATTTGAGACCTCCAAATAGCTGACCGGCTCACGCCGCATCATGACAGTCAGTTTTCGGCTTTCTCTACTGAGGTGTTCATCTGGATAAACCAGGACACAATTGAAGTAGTTCTCCCTTTACTACCCCAACCGATATAGTGGAACGTAAGGTAGTAACCACAGGAGCCGGGCAACCCAACTATTGACCAAAGACATGATTCTGAGCCAATGCATATAATGCTAAATTCCAGGTGCCGAACTATACTGTAAAAAGTGTTCGGACTTTGTTGCCATATTATGGGTCGCAATGAAGCCCCTGGCAGATTAAAGCGTACCAAAATGTACGGGTGCAATTTGATAAGAATATCAAAAAAAGGAGAGGTAGCAAGCTAGTGCCGCAGAAGTTGGGCCGCAAACTATTTCCATTATAGTTTGGTTAATATGTCAGAGCGTATTTGTACAAGTAGTGCAATAAGCAACAGGGCAATTTAACATGCCACAACCAGGGGAGAGCTGCGTGCGGGTCCTGAAAATAGGTAGAGTGATCGTTAAAGAGAGAACCTAGGAATTCCCTTATACGTCAGTGCTTCTTGCCATCTTGGTGTATCTATCTGAAACTACGTTAAGTCGACTAGGGGGGGTGAATAGGCGATTTTTATGAATTCTTCACTGAGGAATTTCAGGGTGAGGAAATTCCTAAGCGAAGAACTACTTTCAGCGGAACAAGTACTCAGATGCATACATAACATAACATAAACATGAACATCGTGATGAAATGAAAACAGACACAGAGTACAGAAAGCGTAAGCACAGGATAAAACATGATGAAGACAAACAGATTGAAGAAATTGAACTGAGGACATGGAGAAAGTCTTCAGTCAAAGGCTTCAAACAGATGTGAACAAGCACACATCACAGTAATGAGGAAATGAAAGAGTTGAGGAAATAGAACCAGTAGGCTTGGTGAAGACAATGATTTGGTAGACCAGTTCCAACTGCTGTGACAGTTGTACGTCTGGTTGGAGCGGCTAGGTATTTAAACCTGAGGACACACAGTCCTCATCGTATTCTCCTTGAGCTAAGGTCACACAGACCTCGCCCAATCACTCGTGGTAAGTCTTTAGGTAACTTCGAAACCTTCACAAACTCGGTCACTCGACGATCCACAATTTCCTCTTGGATGCTCTAAACCATGACGCCTAACCGTCTGGAAGATGCATAGTCTTCAAAGGTAACAAGCGTCGGATCCACGCATGATCAATCTCTTCACTGATGCTCAATCACTTTGGGTTTGTAGGTGTTTTGGTTTGGGTTTCCTCACTTGATGATTTTCGCTCAAAGTCCTCGGAGGATGGGATGCTCTAAAATGACAAGTGTCAGTTTCTCTCGGAGCAGCCAACCAGCGAGTGGTTGTAGGGGGCGGCTATTTATAGCCTAGGGAGCAGCCCGACATGATAAGACATAAATGCCCTTCAATGATATGACCGTTAGGTGGGTAGATATTTTGGGATAGCTGGCACGTAGCACAACAACGGTCGGAAATTTGACTATTAAATTCCTCAGGGCTATCATGTTCCTCACTTGTAGGCAATCCGCACTGGCGAATTCCTAATTCCTCAGTCAGAACAAATTCCTTAGAGACCAGAAGAGCTTCTTCTCTGTCACTGAAGAAATTGACTGAACTGTATCAGAAGACCAATGGCTTCACTCGAACGGATTGGTAGGTGTAGGATTTTGAGTTGAGCATCACTTGGAAAATTTTCCTTAGTATTTGCTCGACCCCCTTTAACAGTACGGTGTTTCCTATGACTCAAGAAAGAGAAAAAGAAACTACGAAAACAAAAGTCTTCACGCTTCATGTTCCTCGAATGAATACCAAGTCTTTAAGGTCACACCAATTTCTTCACTTTCAAAGTCTTGAGAAAGTCTTCAGAAATCCAAAGTCTTCAGTCGAAGAACTTCATTTTTAGGGGTCGACTTTCTCTGTAAATATCAAACTCCTCATAGAATTATAGACCTGTGTACACTCACAAACGCATCAGTCCCTTAACCTATAAGTCTTCAATACACCAAAATCACCAAGGGGCACTAGATGCACTTACAATCTCCCCCTTTTTGGTGATTGATGACAATATAGGTTAAGTTTTCAACGGGGATAAACATATGAAGTGTAAATACTAATATTGAGGAATTTGATTGCAAGATATAGAAGAACTCCCCCTGAAGATGTAGATAGTGAGGAATTTGCTTTTGAAGCAATGCACACTCGAAGAGTAGTATCATGGAGATCTCCCCCTATATCTTGTAATTCATACACGCATTTGACAAATAGCATGGAGAATTTGAAATGCATGATGAAATATGGTGACTGATGTAATTCAGCATGCGTGCATTAACATATATGAGGAATAAGCATGCAGAAGAACACATCAAAAGTATCAGACCACCATCGGGTTTAAGTTTACAACTCGATTCAGCAAAGTCTTCAAAAGAATGAGAGTTGTAACTTAGCAAAAAACGCCCATATAGGTAGTCCCGCTTGAAGACTAACTCAAATTTCTCCCCCTTTGTCATCGAATGACCAAAAGGATCGAAAAATGAGGACTAACGCCCCTGAAGAATATCAAGTTGATGGAGGAGCGCCAACATTGTTGGGGTCGGTTGTTGTAGAAGGGTCTGCTGCAGTGTCGTCCAAGTCTTCATGCTCATCCGTGTCGCGCGATGAAGAATATGAGCTGGCCACCCAGGAGGGAACTTTGACGTTCTTGAATTTCTTCGCTGGTGGTTGAGACCAGTCAAAGTCCTGCTTGAGACCCATTTGCTTCAGATCTTCTTCACCATACAGATGTGACAGAATAGCCCAGGTGCGACCGAAGACTTCATGGAGGTAGTAATGGTTTTCCTTCACAGCATTGTGTGTAGCAGTCATGTTGTGAAGAATTGAACCAAACTGACGCTTAACCCATTTGTGGTTGTGATCGACCTTCTGGTGAAGACTGAGGAGAAGCTCACGATCAGTCATCACGCTTGGAGCTGTGCCTTGAGGATTTTGCTTTGAAGCATTTGCGGCAGAGTCATGAGTGTCAGAGTCATCATTGGTGGAGTAAGATGCAGCTTTGCGGAACTGACCGTCCAATGGACGAACGCCTTCATCAATAATAGCAGTGGCCTTGCCCCTTTCATCAGCTGAGGAAAATGTCCGTTTGAGGACTTCAATGGGGGGCAAGTAGCTGAGATGATTTTGAAAATCAGCCTTGTAGTTGAGTGAAGACCTTGTTCTGAGGAATCTCATGATCCAAGGAGCGTAGGGCTTCAACTCAAACGGAGAGAGTGCAACATTTGCCAGAGTCCTCATGAAGAAATCATGGTAGTTGACAGGAATTCCATGCATGATATTGAACAACAGATTCTTCATGATGCCAACGACTTCTTCATCATTCGAGTCGTGGCCTTTTATTGGACTCAAAGTCTTCGTTAGAATGCGATAGACAGTCCGAGGCACATAGAGCAATTCCTTCACGCGGAATTTGGTCTTTGGGGCTTGACCGGGCTTCAGCGGCTTCATCAACACTTGCATGTAGTGAGTGGTAAGTTCAGGTTCATGGTATAGGCAACAAGCACCTTCAAGGGGAGGACTGACAGGCAGGGCATGAAGCAATTCAGAGGCCGGTGCTTTGTAGTGTGTATTCTCTGTCATCCTGTCCAATACCCAAGAGTTCACATCATTAGCATCTCCTGTGATGTGCAGTGTTGCATAGAACTGAAGAATTAGCTCTTCATTCCAATCAACAATGTCAGTGCAAAAGTTGAGCAGTCCTGCATCATGAAGCACACTGAGGACTGGGGCGAAGCATGGCAGTAATTCCATATCCACGTGAAGAATATGCTCATGGTCGAAGACTTTGTCTTTGTTGAAAAGCAGTGAAGAATAGAAGTTGGCTTGGCTGGCAGTCTAGAAGCGCTTCCTTCTAAGACGAGCAAACTCATATGGGTTATACTCGGTGAAGAACACATGCTCGCCAAAGAAGTCATCAGCCTTGAAGTTTTGCTTCTTCGAGAAGGGATCCTTTGGCTTGGGCTGAGGTGTATCAGTTAATTGCATCACAACCTCAGGAATCGCAATCTCAGGATCCACAGGCTCAGTAATTTTAGGTTCTTCTTTAGTGGCAGCCTGGGTCTTCAATTCTTCATCAATATTAACATCAGCACTAGTGGGTGGAATCTCTTCATTAATAGATGGAGTGGGTTGTGGTTCTTCGGATCCCATTTGAACTTCAGTATTCACTGGGGACTGAGGAATTTGTTGCAGAGGAGTGAACAAAGGAGAATTGGGGTGCTGACTTTCCCAAAAGTCATCGTTCATCACAGGCGTTGTGCACCCAATGTCCACATCCTCATCTTCATCACTCATCTCTTCAACGCCGGCCTCTTCAGCAGTGAACTGAGGCATGGGCGATGAGACGATTGGGGTTGAAGGGATTGTATCCACTTCAATTTCTTCATCCAACTGCTCTGAAGAAGCAGCAGAAGGAATATCATCATCAGGTCCGCTTGGGATCACGTATTCTTCATCAAAAGGAACAAGTTCCTTTGATGGCATGCTTGAGACTGGACAACATCAATTGGATTCTCAAAAGAGTTAGTCAATTTCTTCATCTTCTTTGGAGCCGAAGAATCTGATGAAGTTGATGCTTTCCTTTTCTTCACAGCTGCATGCTCCGCAGCCTTGGTCTTCTTCGCTTCTGATGCAGAAGGAAGAATAGGACTTGGTGTAGGTGCCGGAGGAGCAGAGGAAATTGGTTCAATAACTTCAGGCACAACTGATGAAGTTGCCCTGGCATTTTCAGTTTCTTTAGGCATAGCCGTTGAAGCTTCAGCTGTCCTGACAGTTTCTTCAGGCGCAACACTAGTGGTTGCCTTGGTAGAGTCATCAGAGGCTGGAATGCAGTCATCAGCCTTGACACTAGCAGTTTCATCAGCAGCCTTATTTTCATCAGCGGTGCTAGCATGTTCTTCCGTAGGCTGAGCAGATGCTTCAGCCTAAGGAATTTCCTGTTGGGTTGGGGCTGCAACATTGGTAGTGAACTTCTCAGTTATCTTCACAAATCTAACCTTGGCTCCAAGCCAGTCAGCATAGTAGCGATCCAATTCATCACTCAGTTGCTTGATCTCTGATTGCGGAGCTACAAGTTCTTCAGGTGAAAGATTCAAGATGTTTTGCTTCAGAAAGTGCTCTTTCTTGTACTGTGCTTTCTTCACCCTCCTCCCCTGTTCATATTTCCATTTCTCTTCATCAATGAAGGCAGTTAATACATGACTTTGACCAGGATTCAGGTTCATCTCAAGCAGAGGTGTGTTGGGGTCCTTGTGCCATAAGTCGATGAAGTCTAGGATCAACTTTGGATCCAGTATCAATGGCACATTGCTGCCTTTGGCTCTAGCGGCCCTATGCTGCCTGTCTCTGATGATTTCAGCGAGTTCTTCATCATCAGGTTCATCGTCTTCGGACGGTACTTGAAAGGCGACATTCTTCTTGTGAGGACTTGGTCGAGAACCTCGTCCAGAAGTGGCCTTTGTCTTCAGCAGTGTGGGGCCTGTTGAGGAATTTGGAGGAGCTGAAGAACTAGCAGAGGCTCCTGAGGCAATGGAGATGCTTGTTGTCCTTTGGCATGAGGCAAGATGCACAGGTGCTGAGGATTTTGAAGGAGGAGCTGATGACTTTGGAGGACCTGGTGCAGCCTGAGGAATTGGCCGTGAGGGCTTTCAAGAACTTGGCCGTGAGGGCATTGCTGAGGAGCTTGGCCGTGAGGGCATAGAAGTTGAACCACTAGGCTTGTGAGCATGCTTCTTGGGCATAGCCTTTTTAGGCTTGCTAGCAGAGGCCTCAGCAGTGGCAGCAGTAGAATCTTCGTTAAATTTCTTCACTGCTTCTTTTGCCAGTTTGGCCAGTTTAGCTTGACGGTTGGCCCTTTCCTTGGGAAATTCTGCACCTCTTCTGATGCTAGAGGGATCAGCAACTTGTCCAGGTGCCAATGGAGGTCTTGGGCATGGAGGGTGTACAACGAATTTTTAGGTGTAACATACGATCTTCCCTCCATTCCCATGCCCATCTCCTCTCTATCTTCTGTATGCGCACCTTGCGCTGATTTTTGGTCTCCTTGCCATGTTTAGCCTCATCAGGTGTGCAATATTCATCATAGATATCCTCAGGGATTTCAAACGCGGTGTTGACTTCCAATTTCTTTCCTCCCTTCTGAGGTCTCTTGTCATCAGGCATTTTCTTCAGCTGAGGATTTTGGACAATAGAATTCTCTGAAGAGGTGTGCAACATTTCTTCGGGGAACACTTCAAATGAGTTATGTTGATGAGAACCGAGAGATTCAGCAGCGGACATGTGTACCTGTGAACAGAATATAGTTGTGAGGAATTTGGAGAGGTTATATGCGTTCTCAGAAGTTCTTGCAAAAAGAACAAATTTGAGGAATTTGACCAGATGAGTCTTGAGGAATTTCACTAAGCGTTCTTTGTCTTAGGTTCCAGAGTTGTACAGATTAAAAATCCACACAATTGAGGGACCTTGAAGAAAACTATTGCTTAGGTAAGCAGATCAAGAACATATGATATGTGAGGTGTTTAGTGTGTGAAGATTTGAAGAATAAACACCTTTTGAAGATTTTGTAGAAAACATCAGAATCAACAAGGGTAGTATAAGTAACTTCTAATTACCCTTGATGAAGAACACGACAAACTGGGAAGTGTAGATTTGAAGCTCGTTGGTTCAGATCTTCCACGACCTAACTTGGCTGAGGAAGACAGCTACGGCGGCGGCGGAGTGAAGAAATACGTAGCCGGCGTGAGTACGACGGCGACGAGGTCGAGGCGGTGAAGCTCTTCCTCACCGGCAACGATGGAAGTAGCGGCGGCGCTAGGTTTTGGGAAGCTTGAGCGAGGGAGTGAGGTCAAGCGGAGTAAAAAATGAAGTGAGGAAGGGGAGGGGTATTTATAGCCGAAGTGAAAAACTACCCGAGGAATTTGGACGAACGTGCCCCTGACCCTTCTCATTCGCGCGACATGTGTCACCCACGTACTGAGAGGTGGCGATCGTGCGAGATCGTGGGTGAATAGGATAATGTATCGTGGAATGTGGAACGGTTTGAGCGGCAAAAGCCGAAAATTCAGATATGATAAGTTTTGAAGTTTCGTTCGCCACTTCTTCAGCTGACAAGGACACAGTGAAGATTTTGAACGAGTTTCAAATAGAACACACATGAAGAATTTGTGAATAGACTGGGTTGAGTTTAGCATAGAGGGGGAGGGGTCTGATCACATTCAGTTAGCAGAAAAAGCAACTTGAAGAAATAGCAATAAGTGAATGCTGTAGAGGACATAAACTCATATATATATATATATACATATATATATATATATATATATATATATATATATATATATATATATATATAGCCAATGAAGAACAACAGCGGAAAGAGTGAAGACATCAAAAAGTTGAAGAAAATGAACAATTGAGGAATTTCATAAATGAGGAAAAACTCAAATTGAAGATTTTCAACTATTGGTGGTGGCGTGACCCACCGTATAAGAATGATGATTTCAGACACCGCGTACAATTGTCGTAGGGTTCTGAGAATCAAATTCTTTGTTAATTTCTTCACACTTAGAGTGTTAGTCTTCATTGATTGAAGAAAAACTTTTCTTTGTGTGTTGCACATCTAAGTCATCAATTTTGCATAAGTGTTAGGGTGTGTGTCCTTTTCAAAGGACATTCGAAGATTCTAGGATATTTAGCTCACACCGCAACTTGCTAAATCTCTTCTCATCCAAGGGTTTGTGAAGATATCGGCTAGCTGTTCTTCAGTCTTCACATGCTCAATAGAGATGTCGCCCTTCAACACATGATCACGATGAAAATGATGACGAATCTGAATGTGCTTTGTCTTCGAGTGCTGAACTGGGTTATGAGCAATCTTGATGGCACTCCCATTGTCACAGTAGAGAGGCACATTCTTCATGTTGACGCCATAGTCCTTGAGGGTTTGCTTCATCCACAACAATTGAGCACAGCAAGAACCAGTAGCAATGTACTCAGCTTCAGCAGTAGACAGTGATACGCAGTTCTGTTTCTTCGAAGACCAACAGACCAAGGATCGTCCGAGGAAATGGCATGCGCCTGATGTTGACTTGCGGTCCACACAATCACCAGCATAGTCAGAGTCTGAATATCCAATGAGACCAAAAGCCGAGCCCTTGGGGTACCATAATCCAAGTGTTGGTGTGTGAGCTAGATATCGAAGAATATGCTTCACTACCTTATGGTGTGACTCCTTCGGTGTAGCTTGAAATCGGGCACACATGCAAACACTAAGCATAATGTCTGGCCTAGATGCACATAAATACAATAAAGAACCAATCATGGAGCGGTATACCTTTTGATCGAAGTCAATACCATTTTCGTCAGTGCATAGATGGCCGTTTGAGGGCATAGGAATTTTGATGCCTTTGTACTCTTGCATGCTGAATTTCCTCAATACATCCTTGAGGTATTTCTCCTGAGATATGAATATGCCATTGCGCTGTTGACGAATTTGAAGACCTAAGAAGAATTTCAACTCTCCCATCATAGACATTTCATATTCCTCCCTCATCATATAACCAAATTTGTCAGTGTAACATTGGTCAGTACAGCCAAAAATGATATCATCAACATATATTTGGCACACAAACAATTCACAATCATAAGATTTAGTGAAAAGTGTTGGGTCAAGTGAACCGGGTTTGAAGCCTTTTTTCATGAGGAATTCCTTCAAAGTATCATACCACGCCCGAGAGGCCTGCTTGAGGCCATAGAGGGCCTTATTGAGTCTGAAGACTTTGTCAACATGCTTCGGATCTTCAAAACCTGGGGGTTGAGCAACCTATACTTCTTCCTCAAGCTTACCATTGAGGAATGCACTTTTCACATCCATTTGATATAAAGTGATATCATGATGGTTAGCATAAGCAAGTAATATGTGAACAGCCTCAAGTCTAGCAATAGTTGCAAAAGTTTCATCGAAATCAAATCTTTCAACCTGTGTGTAGCCTTGAGCTACAAGTCATACCTTATTCCTCACCACAAGGCCATTTTCATCTTACTTGTTGCGGTAGATCCACTTTGTGCCAATGATATTGTGCTTGCAAGGATCTGGACGTTTGACCAGTTCCCAGACGTCGTTGAGCTCGAATTGATGTAATTCCTCTTGCATAGCTTGAATCCACTTAGGCTCCAGAAATGCTTCATTTACCTTAGTGGGCTCTGTGATAGAGACAAAAGCAAAGTGCCGACAAAAGTTAGACAAATGTGAAGCTCTTGAGCGTGTGAGAGGACCTGGAATGTTGATGTCGTTGATGATTTTCTCAATCTGCACTTCATTTGCAACGTGAGGATGAGCGGGTTGTCGAGGAATTGGATCAACATTTTCTTCAGCACCATTTTCCTCAGGTGCATCAGCATGATGTTCTTCATGTTCTGGAATGACTTCTTCAGCAGATTCTTCGGTCGGAATGACATCCTCAGTAGCCTTGAACTTGATGGTTTCCTTAGGTGACTTTTCATCTAGCACAGGAGGTATGTGCTCTCTTTGCGAGCCATTAGTTTCATCGAACCGCACATCTATAGTTTCAACAACTTTGTGGTGAACGTTGTTGAAGACTCTGTAGGTGTGCGAGTCCTTTCCGTAACCAAGCATAAAACCTTCATGTGCTTTCGGTGCAAATTTAGAATTGTGATGAGGATCTCTAATCCAACATTTAGCACCGAAGACTTTGAAATAACTCACATTGGGTTTCTTGTCAGTGAGGAGTTCGTATGCAGTCTTCTTGAAGAATTTGTGAAGATATACCCTGTTGATGATGTGGCACGCAGTATCAATTGCCTCAATCCAGAAATGACGAGGCGTCTTGTATTCATCAAGCATAGTGCATGTCATCTCAACAAGAGTCCTGTTCTTGTGCTCCACGATGCCATTCTGCTGAGGAGTATAAGGAGCAGATAACTCATGAGTAATACCAAGTTCATCAAGATAGTTATCAAGACAAAATTCTTGAACTCAGTTCCATTGTCACTTCTGATGTGCTTTATCTTCACACCAAAGTTGGTTGAAGCCCTCGAGGAAAATAGTTTGAAGACTTCCTGCACCTGATGTTTGTAAGTGACAATATGCACCCATGTGTATCGAGAGTAATCATCAACAATAACAAAGCCATATAGAGATGCTTCATTTGTAAATGCAGAATAGTGATTAGGACCAAAGAGATCCATGTGAAGCAATTCAAATGGTCGAGTGGTAGTCATGATAGTCTTTGCTGGATGTTTGGCCTTGGTAATCTTTCCAGCTTCACAGGCTCCGCACAAGTGATCCTTGAGAAATTTGACATTCTCAATGCCAATGACATGCTTCTTCTTCGCAAGCGTGTGCAAGTTCCTCATCCCAGCATGACCTAGTCGTCGATGCCATAGCCAGCCTTCTGAAGCTTTTGCAAGTAGACATATAGCTGGTTGTGGTCCTGTAGAGAAATCAACAATATACAGATCTCCTCTCCTAAAGCCTTCGAAGACTTTGGAATTGTCAGCTTCCATGATCACAACACAACGACACTTGCCAAAGATAACAACCATATCAAGATCACAAAGCATTGAGACAGACATGAGGTTGTATCCTAAGGACTCGACAAGCATGACTTTGTCCATGTGTTGATCCTTTGAGATCGCAACCTTACCTAGACCCAATACCTTGCTTTTTTCCTTTGTCAGCAAAGATGATATGCTTCAGATACGATGGAGATAAGGGAACATCCATCAATAGATTCTTGTCACCAGTCATGTGATTTGTACATCCACTATCGAGGACCCACTCAGTGGCTTTGGGTAGATCATCCTGCAGATGAATTAGTGCAGCTTACGAACTCATATACTTCATCAGTGAAGAATATGATATCAAATTCATTAGATCAACTTCATCAAGCAATGGAACAAATAAAGCAAAGTGAGGACGAGAGAAATGAAAGTTCATTTCTTCATGATTAGCTTGCGTCCTTTCAAGCATTTTCAGGTCTCCAGCAAATTCTTCAGACGTTTAAGCACGTCTGGAGACCTGACCCTGCATATGAGATTAGTTCTTTTTCTTCACCACCCACATCTGAAGGGGTGGCAAAGAGTTCATCATTCTGCGAACTCCATAAGAGAATGTTGGCATTGAAGTCAGACCACTTCGTTTCACATAAGAGGAGTTAGGATAAGCATATGAATAAGCAGGGAAATTCTTCGAGGACTTATGAACATAATGGTTAGAAGAATAATGCTCATATTCATAGCCCTTAAATCTTCCCTGCGAAACAGAAGTGTTACCACGATGATGTTCATATGAGGACTTTGATCCTTTTGAGGAATTTGATCCACGTGAGGAATTTGGTCCGTATGAGGACTTGGATCCATATGAAGAATTTGGTTCATATGAAGAATTTGATCTGGGGTTCCTATTCTTCACAGGTGGAGTCATAATGACATTCACCTGAAGAATTTCAAGGCACCTTTTGGGAACCCAGATTTTCTTCATAGGGAAACCGTTCCTGCAGTTGGTGCTAACATATCTAGCAAATACTTCACCATTCTGATTTTTGAACAGTTTATAGTTCGAGTTAAATGACTCATCAGAAGAATGAGGAGATTCACATGTAAAGCCAGATAGAGTAGATGGATCTACTGGAGGTCCCTTTGCAACAACCCATGAGATTTTGGGATAATGTTCAGGCTTCCAGTATGTCCCATCAGCATTGAGTTTCCTCTCAAAGGCAATACCCTCTTTCCTAGGGTTCCTGTTGAGGATCTGCTTTTTAAGCACATCACAAAGAGCCTGATGCCCTTTGAGGCTTTTGTACATGCCTGTCAGATACAATTCCTTCAGCCCTACATCATCAGTGACACTAGCAATGTCCTCATGTCACGCCCAATATGCGACCCTATCCGAGAGGAACTCGAAGGTCCCACCAAGGATAGACCCACATATTGAAACGCTTTTGCAAGGTGGATATCATCACATCAACATTACATAATAGAAGGGGATACATACATGAGGCATACAAATGCCGCAAGAATACATCAATACGAAATACATAAGATCAACATCCGACTACGGATGAAACACAAACAGAAACTCAAACGACATCCACCCTGCTAGCCCAGGCTTCCGACCCGGAACCTAACCCAAGATCGACGAAGAAGATGAAGAACTCCAACACGAATAAACATCGCTCTCGCGTCATGATCATCGCATAACCTGTACCTGCAACTGTTGTTGTAGTAATCTGTGAGCCACGAGGACTCAGCAATCCCATTACCATGGGTATCAAGACTAGCAAAGCTTAATGGGTAAGGAAGGGGTAAAGTGGTGAGGTTGCAGCAGCGACTAAGCAAGTATGGTGGCTAACGTACGCAAATAAGAGCGAGAAGAGAAGCAACGGAACGGTCGTGAAACTACCAATGATCAAGAAGTGATCCTGAACTCCTACTTACGTCAAACATAACCCAAAACCGTGTTCACTTCCCGGACTCCGCCGAAAAGAAACAATCACGGTTACACACGCGGTTGATGCATTTTAATTAAGTCAAGTGTCAAGTTCTCTACAACCGGACATTAACAAATTCCCATCTGCCACATAACCGCGGGCATGACTCTCGAAAGTTTATACCCTGCAGGGGTGTCCCAACTTAGCCCATTATAAGCTCTCATGGTCAACGAAGGATATTCCTTCTCCCGGGAAGATCCGATCAGTCTCGGAATCCCGGTTTACAAGACATTTCGACAATGGTAAAACAAGACCAGCAAAGCCGCCCCATGTGCCGACAATCCCGATAGGAGCTGCACATATCTCGTTCTCAGGGAAACACCGGATAAGTCAAGCTACGAGTAAAACCAGGCCTCGAGTTTCCCCGAGGTGGCCCCGCAGGCTGCTCGGTTCGGACCAACACTTAGAGAAGCACTGGCCCGGGGGGGGGGGGGTTAAATAAAGATGACCCTCGGGAGCGCGACTCCCAAGGGAAAAAGGCTTAGGTAGGCAAATGGTAAAACCAAGGTTGGGCCTTGCTGGAGGAGTTTTATTCAAAGCGAACTGTCAAGGGGGTCCCATAAATCACCCAACCGCGTAAGGGACGCAAAATCAAGGAACATAACACCGGTATGAAGGAAACTAGGACGGCAAGAGTGGAACAAAACACCAGGCATAAGGCCGAGCCTTCCACCCTTTACCAAGTATATAGATGCATTAATTAAATAAGAGATATTGTGATATCCCAACAAAGTTCATGATATCCATGTTCCAACATGGAACAACTTCATCTTCACCTGCAACTAGCAACGCTATAAGAGGGGCTGAGCAAAAGCGGTAACATAGCCAAACAAAGGTTTGCTAGGAAGGGTGACAAAGGTTAAAGGTGGTTTCATGGCAATTTGGGAGGCTTGAAGAGCAAGTGATAGGTAGCGCAGCATTGCGATAGAACGAAGCAACTAGCATAGCAATGATAGTAATGAGATCCAAGGTGACGGTCATCTTGCCTGAAATCCCGCTAGGAAGAAGAACGAGTCCATGAAGAAGATGAAGCCACGAAGACGAACCAAGCATAGACGAACGAATCCTCACGATCGCAACGAAACGGGAACTATCGAGAAGGAGCACAACATGGTAAACACACCACACATGAACAAGGCATGATGCTCAATCAAGTATGATGAATGACAAGGCTACATGAAGCTACTCATGGCAAGAGATGATGCATACAAGAACAAGACATCAAAGCAAGTTTAAATGAGGCCGGAAACAAGATATAACAATTCTGGTAAGTCCTCATATGTAAATTTCGAAATTGGTCCAGATCTGAATAAACCTTAAGTTGAAGTTGTTAACCAGCAAGTTAAAGAGCACCATGATGATCTACACGAAATTCTAGTCAAGTTACATATAAAGATCATTTAGTTCGGAGCTGCGGCCTAGAAGATATGAGCAACACAAGTTAAACATGGCATTGATGCAAAATGCATTCAAACATCAAGCAAACACCTCAAAACAAGGATGCAACAAGGTAATATGAAACTACATGCAAAACTAAGAAAGTTACATATAGAGCACACTCAAAACGGAACAACGGTTCAACACATACACATGAAACAAGTTTAAAGGACAAGTTGTCCAAAACAGCAACTAGCCATCTAGCAAGCATCAAAACAATATGCTCCAGCATCCTAACATGATAGAAAAAGGCATGGACGTGATGTACAGGTAAAGCATGACACAACATGAACACTGAGCTATCTCCAGAAATCACTAGAACATGCTCAAAAGGACATGGCAAGATTGCAAATAATAACAGTTTCACAGACTTGGCAGAAATCACTGGACATGGCAGAATTAACATCAGGTTGCAAAGTTTAGAGCTATCAAACAACATGCTACAGGAACAGATCATAGCAAACAAAGGCATGGCATGAATCTACTAATTGCATAGAACAAACGTCCCTTAGTGATAAGTAGACATGTTGGTGAGCTTGAACCACTCACCACACAGCATTTCATGGCATTTCAAGTCAACCAACAGCAAGAAGACATAAATAGGAAGATAAGCATGGCAATAGAATAGTAATAGGGTGCATGGATCACTAGCAAAACACATGGCAATACTGGACATCATGTTAACAGGCTGATAGCAACATTATTTAAGAGCAAGTTTAAGACAAGATACAGCAGGCTATAAATGCCACAAAGGGCATGGATGGACAGAGCATAACATGTATAACAAAAACATCCTTATTGAACATCTCCAGATTATGCATAGAACTCATGATTGCAGTAGGTTTACATGGCATCGCAATGTTACAGCTACAGACTTCGCAAAAATGACTATCACAGAAATCAGCAACATCACGGAGGCTACTTTGCATGCCTGTGCTAGTCACCACATAGATCACAAAAAATACATGACAAGCACACCTGGAAAGATGGCATGATGTAGTCTAAAACACATGTATACATCAAGCTCATAGGATGCACACACAAAATGCAATGAAAAAGACAAATCACCAAGTTCTGTAAACAGACATCAGTTAACATCATATAGCACTCTTGCAACGATGATTAGGGCATCAAGATGGACTCCAACAAGCATGGAACAGTAGAACAAAATGAAGAGTACCTCATGATGAACATTTTGATATATCACACGCACAAAACGGAGCAGCACACAAGAAGTTATAATCAATCAAAGATGCACACATATCATGAGTTTCCTGGGACTTGGCCAAAATTCACCTCGTAGAAACCGGGACGGAGCCATGCGGGATGGAGGGATCCGGGACGGAGGGGAGGCGTTTGGTTGGAGGGACCGGTGGATCTGGGACGGGGCGGCCGCCGGCGGTGGCGAGGTCGCCGGAGGCGACGGGCGGCGGGGCTGGAGGAGCTAGGCGGTGCGGGGACGACGGCAGCGGTCCAGGCCGGTGCGGGCGGCGAGGGGAGACGGAGGTCGGCGAAGGCGGCGGCGGGCGGCGCCCGGCGGCGGCGGTCGCTGGCGGAGGCTGCGGGCGGCGCGAGGCGGGAGCCTCGGGCGCGGCGGGGGCGCAGCCCGGCTCCGGGCCGCGGCGGGTGCGAGGGAGGCGCGGAGGCGCCCGGCGGCGGCGGTGCCACGTGGCGAGAGGGGATTGGGCGGGGCGGCGGCTGGGCGCGTCCGGACGGCAGCGGACATGTCCGTCGGCGCGGGGAGGGAATTGCTAGGGTTTCGACTGCGATTTGGACGGGGGAGGGCATAATTATAGGTAGAGGGAGCAAGGAGAGTCCAAATGAGGTGCGGTTTTCGCCCACACGATCGTGATCGAACGGCGGAGAGCATGGAGGGGGTTTGGATGGGCTAGGTGGGCTGATTTGGAGGGGTGTTGGGCTGCAAGACAAAAGGGGCTTTCGGGGTACGCGGTTTGCCGTTGGGGCATCAAACGATCTCCAAATGGAACGAAATTTGACGGGCGGCCTGCCGGTGATATACCAAGGCCACTCAGCAAATCTCGGCCCATTCCAAGAAAGTTTTTCTCCCGCTCACGAAACAAGGTCTGAGAGGGACGACGGGCGTGTGCGAGTGTGGTTGGGCTCAGAACGGACAACGGAGAGAAACGGCGGAACCCGAACGGATGCAAGTTTTGAAAAACATGCAGATGAAATGCAGATGATGACATGGCAAAATGCAACACGCAAGAAAATGACATGGCAAGGACGATGAATAGCTGGCGGACACCTGGCGCATCGGATCCGGGGCGTTACACCTCAGATGAGGAATTAGTTATAGCAGAGAAAGGTGAAGAATTTGTAACATTGGAAGCATTCGAACATTCGGTTACCTTAGCACCATTAGCCTTGAGGCATGGCGTAGAGGATGATGATTCTGGTTTGAATGTCATAGCTTTGAGTGATTCCTTGAAATCCTCAAACCAAGGATCATGACGAGTTCGATGACCTTCATAGACCTCAGAGAGTCGGTCCCAGATAAGCTTCGCATGGATGAGATGCATGATATTCCTGAACTGATTTTGAGACAGACAGGAGCAAATGACGTCCTTCGTCGTGAGGTTGAGAAGAGTGTACTTGCGAATGTCATCAGCTTCTGCCATCTTGCACAGATCGGTAAGACCAATCTCAATGACGGTCCACAGCTCGCTATTCATGGCCATGAGGCGCTTCTACGTCATGGCCTTCCACTTGGGATAATCGTGACCGTCAAAGATGGGGCATGACACGGTCTTCATTCCTGCAGTCGACATAACTAAAACTCCAGGCGGTTAAACCAAGATCACACAGAACAAGGGAGTACCTTGCTCTCATACCAATTGAAAGTGCGTTAAGTCTACTAGAGGGGGGTGAATAGGCGATTTTTATGTATTCTTCACTTAGGAATTTCAGGGTGAGGAAATTCCTAGGCGAAGAACTACTTGCAGCGGAATATGTACTCGGATGCATACATAACATAACATAAACATGAACATCATGACGAAATGAAAACAGACACAGAGTACAGAAAGCGTAAGCACGGGATAAAACAAGATGAAGACAAACAGACTGAAGAAATTGAACTGAGGAAACGGAGAAAGTCTTCACTCAAAGTCTTCAAACATATATGAATAAGCACGCATCACAGTAATGAGGAAATGAAAGAGTTGAGGAAATAGAACCAGTAGGCTTGGTGAAGACAATGATTTGGTAGACCAGTTCCAACTGCTGTGACAGTTGTATGTCTGGTTGGAGCTGCTAGGTATTTAAAACTGAGGACACACATTCCTCACCGTATTCTCCTTGAGCTAAGGTCACACAGACCTCACCCAATCACTCGTGGTAAGTCTTCAGGTGACTTCCAAACATTCACAAACTCGGTCACTAAGTGATCCACAATTTCCTCTTGGATGCTCTAGACCATGATGCCTAACCGTCTGGAAGATGCACAGTCTTCAAAGGTAACAAGCGTCGGATCCATGCAGGATCAATCTCTTCAGTGTTGCTCAATCACTTTGGGTTTGTAGGTGTTTGGGTTTGGGTTTCCTCATTTGATGATTTTCACTCAAAGTCCTCGGAGGATGGGATGCTTCCAAATGACAAGTGTCAGTTTATCTCGGAGCAGCCAACCAGCTAGTGGTTGTAGGGGGCGGCTATTTATAGCCTAGGGAGCAGCCCGACATGATAAGACAAAAATGCCCTTCAATGATATGACCGTTAGGTGGGTGGATATTTTGGGACAGCTGGCACGTAGCACAGCAACAGTCGGAAATTTGACTATCAAATTCCTCCGGGCTATCATGTTCCTCACTTGTAGGCAATCCGCACTGGCGAATTCCTAATTCCTTAGTCAGAACAAATTCCTCAGAGACTAGAAGAGCTTCGTCTCTGTCACTGAAGAAATTGACTGAACTGTATGAGATTTCCAATGGCTTCACTCGAAGGGATTGGTAGGTGTAGGATTTTGAGTTGAGCATCACTTGGAAAATTTTCCTTAGTATTTCTTCGATCGCCTTTAACAATACGGTGTTTCCTATGACTCAAGAAAGAGAAAAAGAAACTACGAAAACAAAAGTCTTCACGCTTCATGTTCCTCGAATGAATACCAAGTCTTCAAGGTGACACCAATTTCTTCACTTTCAAAGTCTTCAGTAAGTCTTCAGAAATCCAAAGTCTTCAGTCGAAGAACTTCATTTTTAGGGGCCAACTTTCTCTGTAAATATCAAACTCCTCATAGACTTATAGACCTGTGTACACTCAAAAACGTATCAGTCCCTTAACCTATAAGTCTTCAATACACCAAAATCACTAAGGGGCTCTAGATGCACTTACACTATCCTTTCGAAAGGACCGGTGATCAGGTCGTCAGACAAAACCTATGGAAAAGAAACCTAAAAAGGATAAAAAAGAAAAAGTGGAAGTATGTGTGTCCAGGGAGGGGTCGAGCCGTATTATGGATCACAATCTGGTTAAGCCTCCGTCTATGTCCATGGTATTTTGAGTGTGTAGTTATGAACGCGCGGTACGAACACCGCCGCTTGTTCGGGGCTAGGACGGAGGTCGAATTGCTAGTCGAGCTCTTAACGAGCTGGGATGTCTTGCAACAGAGTAGTCCGGACTCGTTTGATAGTATCCGGGAGCTCAGCTGCCGAATTAAGGTTCTGCTTGAGAAGGCCGCTCTGTACTTCTGCTGCTAAAGCAGCGGTGTGCTCCTCGGTATGGAGGGAGTGTTCCGTGTTTCCATTTACTGTTATGACACCGCATGGTCCAGGCATCTTGAGCTTGAGATAAGCATAGTGTGGCACTGCGTTGAATCGAGCAAATGCGGTTCGTCCCAGTAGTGCGTGATAGCCGCTGCAGAAGGGGGCGATATCGAAGATCAATTCTTCGCTTCATAAGTTGTCCGGGGATCCGAAGACAACCTCTAGTGTGATTGAGCCCATACAAAGGGCCTCTACACCTGGTATAACTCCTTTAAAGGTAGTATTTGTGGGCTTAATTCTTGAGGGATTAATGCTCATTTTGCGCGTTGTATCCTGATAGAGCAGGTTCAGGCTGATACCACCGACCATGAGGACTCGCGTGAGGTGGAATCCATCAATGATTGGGTCGAGGACCAGTGCGGCTGAACAACCATGATGGATACTGGTCGGATGGTCCCTGCGATCGAAAGTGATCAGACAGGAAGACCATGGGTTGAACTTTGGGGCGACTGGCTCCATCGCGTAGACGTCCCTGAGCGCGCGCTTGCGCTCCCTCTTGGGGATATGGGTAGCATATATCATGTTCACTGTTTTAACTTGGGGGGGGGGGCTTCTTCTGTCCCCCTGTGTTCATTGGCCGGGGCTCCTCATCATCGTCCTTGCTTTGCGATCCCTTCTCCTTGTTCTCGACATTTAACTTGCCGGCCTGTTTAAAACCCAATAATCTCTGTTGGTTTGATTGGCTGGTTTGTCTGGGGTGCCATGAATCCGGCATGGACGATCGAGTATGCGGTCCAAGCTGGATGGTCCCGTATTGTTTCTTTTATATGGCTTATTCCACTGACCGGACTTGGAACCACTGAATAAGGCGTTGATTGCCGGGTCGTCGGTATTGTCACCGTTGCTTCGACGCTTGTGCCTGTTGCGTTGGGGCTTGCCGTTGCTATTTTTGGTCTCAGAGGTGCCACCTTCGCTTGCAGTGTTATTGCTATGGGCTAGCCAACTATCATCGCCCGCACAGAAACGGGTCATGAGTGCCATGAGGGCTACCATGGACTTCGGCTCTTCTTGGCCGAGGTGACGGGCGAGCCATTCATCGCGGATGCTATGCTTAAAGGCCTCTAGGGCTTCAGCATCCGGACAACCGACGATATGGTTCTTTTTAGTTAGGAACCTGGTCCAGAATTTCCTGCCTGACTCTCCGGGCTGTTGAACTATTTGACTTAAGTCATCGGCATCTGGAGGTCGTAAGTATGTACCTTGGAAGTTGTTGCGGAAGGCGTCTTCCAAGTCCTCCCAGCTGCCAATAGAGTTTTCAGGCAGACTGTTTAACCAGTGCCGAGCTGGCCCTTTGAGTTTTAGCGGGAGGTATTTGATGGCGCGATGGTCATCACCGCGGCCATATGAATATGGAGAAGAAAATCCTCAATCCGTACCGCGGGATCTGTTGTTCCATCATATGATTCGATATTCACGGGTTTAGACCCTTCTGGGAATTCATGCTCCATTACTTCGTCAGTGAAGCAAAGGGGGTGTGCGGCGCCTCTGTATCGGGCCAAGTCGCGACGTAGTTTGGATGTAGTATGTCTGCAATTTTTGGCCCGGGCGTGGTTATGTTTGTCATGTCCGGCAAAATGGTCGTCGTCGTGTGTCAGGGTACGCCCCCGCGATCCGTAGATCGATCTGGTCTGACCTGTTCTGTTCTTTAGGTCCTGCCGCAGGTCATATGTATAACCCTGAGCTGTTTTATCTCTGCCTCTACGATGAGGTAGGATGGGCTGGTGTTCGGCTTGAGGTGCCACTTTATCCCGGCCACGTGGTGGTCGGTCAGCCGCATTACGCGCTGTTGGTATGGGCTCCAACGCCTCATCATCGAATTGAGGTAACAATTTGCGCTTTGGGTAACTTTTAGTCGGGCGATCGAGGCCGTATTCCTTGGCTGCTAGGACATTAGTCCATCTGTCGTTGAGCAGGTCTTGATCAGCTTGAAGCTGCTGCTGCTTCTTTTTCAGGCTCCTCGCAGTGGCTATTAGCCAGCGCTTAATGCGCTCCTGCTCGAGAGGTTCCTCAGGCACGATGAAATCCTCGTTGCCGAGGCTCACCTCGTCCTTAGAGAGTGGAAGATAATTACTGTCCTCCGAGTCTTTGTTTACGACCTGTTCATCAGGGCTGACTCGCCCGTCCTCCCGTTTGTCCTGTTTGGAGGTTGGCTCAGCGGGGTATTCCATGTCTTCGGCATCGTCCGGAGTATTGTTTTCTCTTGTACCGGTATCGTTGTCTTTTCCACGGCGTGACTTAGAGCGGCGCCTCTGATGTCGGCGTTTTGGCTGTATCTCAGGAGGTTTATCCTCGACTGGATCCTTCTTGTTATTGCCATTGTTCTATTTAGGTGTATCCACCATGTACATGTCGTACGAAGAAGTGGTCGTCCAGCGCCGGGTAAACGGGGGGGTTTTGGCCCTGCTCCTCTTCGGCATCGTCGTCCATATCATCGATGTCTTCGTAGCCGTAATCGAGCATGTCAGTTAAGTCTTCGAGAGTGGCTATGAAGTGGGTGGTGGGTGGGAAGCAAAATTCTCCGTCATCAGCCTCCAGTTCGAACCGGATATAATTCGGCTGAGAGTCCCCCGCTAAGGAGAGTGTTTTTAATGAGTTTAGCACATCGCCTAAAGGAGTGTTGGAAGATGTCCGCAGAGCTGAATTCGATGATCGATTTCCAATCAAGCTCGACGTACGCAGACGCACGTGGTTCGGAACCTATAACCGGAAACGAGTCCGAGGCTCCGGTGGCGCGGATTCCACCCGAGGTTGGGTCAGTGTGCGGCTCAAATGCCGCTGAGTCTGCGGCTTCCGTGGCGGGGTTGAGCTTCCCGTCCCCAGATGGCGCGATCTGCTCTAGATCTAGGGCCAGAGCGGTTACAGGCGCTATCTTCTGGGCGTGGTCCCATGACAGATTTAAGTCCTATTCATCACGATGGCAGGGAACGGCTGCCGTGGGCTCGAATCCATCAAACATCAATTCTCCGCAGATATCGGCGACGTAGTTCAAGCTTCCAAATATGACCTGATGGCCAGGGACGTAGCTATCGATCTTCTCTAGATGGCCAAGTGAGTTGGCCCGCAGTATGAAGCCGCGGAATACGAAGATCTGTCTAGGGAGGAAGACTTCCCCCTAGGCAACATTGTTGTAGATGACTGACGGGGCCATCGAACCTCTTGAAAACGATGCAGCAGAACTCTCAATGAAAGCACCAATGTCGGTGTCAAAACCGGCGGATCTCGGGTAGGGGGTCCCGAACTGTGCGTCTAAGGTCGATGGTAACAGGAG
Organism: Triticum aestivum; assembly: GCF_018294505.1. Lineage (NCBI taxonomy): Eukaryota > Viridiplantae > Streptophyta > Magnoliopsida > Poales > Poaceae > Triticum > Triticum aestivum. The sequence goes on from NC_057805.1 coordinate 262,914,978, forward strand.
ACGGGGGACACGATGTTTACCCAGGTTCGGACCATCTCTATGGAGGTAATACCCTACTTCCTGCTTGATTGATCTTGATGAATATGAGTATTACAAGAGTTGATCTACCTCGAGATCGTAATGGCTAAAACCCTAAAAGTCTAGCCTGTATGACTATGATTATGATCGCCTCTACGGACTAAGCCCTCTGGTTTATATAGACACTGGAGGGGACTAGGGTTGCACAAAGTCGGTTTCAAAGAAAACAATCTTCATATCAGGGCACCAAGCTTGCCTTCCACGCCAAGGAGAGTCCCATCCGGACACGGGAGAGAGTCTTCGGTCTTGTATCTTCACAGCCCATCAGTCCGGCCCATGTACCATCGTCCGGACGCCCGAGGACCCCTTAATCCAGGATTCCCTTAGGTGGTTTGGGGAATATTATTGGCTAGTTGGCCGAAGGGTGGTTGAATTTGGGATTTGGGGGGAATTTTCGCGCGGTGGGTGGGGGAGTTCTGCACATGGTCGGTTTCTCCAAGTGCGATCCCACGTGTCAGTGAAGAGGCAAGCCGAAGTGCGTTTCGTTTGCATGAGTCGTGTGCAGGACCAACCATGTGAGGGGTGCAATGCGACCGTGACAGGCGTGCTGTGAGTGTACCGCCTTTTTCCTTTTAAACTTGGTGCTTCGCGTGATCTATCAATACTACTACTAGTAATGCGGTAGCCCCGACTAAAATGGCACGGCTGGGTCTTTTCCCGTGCAATATGCTGGGAGGTTGGCTTAGTTGCTTTTTTAGAACGAGTAATGCTACACCTACGGAATCCCAGGTACGTAATTAACATAATGTGAAACATGTGGGCTGTTGATTGGAGATTGGGGGGAGGGAGGGGACCACCACCATGAAAATCAGGGGGAGAGAGAGAGGCAATTTATGTTAACCCTTTCGTAGCTTCCCGTAGATGTAGAAAGATGTGAAATGCGTGAATGTGTAGTGCATGTACTATTGGAGTACCTAAGATAAATTGTGTATGTAGACCCTATGTGTTTATTTACTTGGCATGTCAGCTTTGTCTCGGGTCAAACCTTCTAAGTTTATACACACAAAAATGAATCATCATTCCATATATTTTCATACTCCTACAATATATCTTACTACTATTGTGAAAGTCCATATACACCGGACGAGATGCATGCAAACACGATAGATTTTCGTTACATTGCAAACTTTTATAGGACAGAAAAATAAAAGAAACCCAACCCTAAACCTATTCTACGGCGGCGAATGACGTCCTCCATCTGCCATCTCCATGTACGGGGGCGGGTTCAAGACCGTGAAGTGAAGGTGTAGTCTCCAGCGAGGAAGAGTAGAACACGGGAACGGACCGGCCAGTTGGCACACCATGCCCTGCCGCCTCCCATGCCCTACTCATCCTCGGAGGAGTCCCCGACCTCGGCGGTGCCGGTGGACATGAGGTCGATGATGATGGACATGGACGGTCCGTCGCTTCACCTGCCACATGCGCTACCGAACGTTGGACGGCGACAAGTAGAACACGTGGCTGACGGTGCTCCCATCGTTGGTTGCCAGCGTGGCCACCACTTGTGCGGTCGCATCCGCGTCCGGCTACGCTGCTATTGCGTTGAGAGAGGCGACTTGAGTGAGGAAGGCGACCTCGAGCGTCATCCCTGAAGACAAGCTCTCCCGGAGAACATTCACGCTCGCGGTCACGCTGGATGTGGTGCCAGGTAGCGGGAGGATGCGCTATGGTGTGGAGTTTAGTTGGGCATTGCTTCTTTAAGTAGCGCATTCCGGTGAGGCCAAGCGCCTGGGTGCGTCATTAAGTCGCCGGCGTTGGTTCCTTGGGCATCGAGCCTCTTAATGACGGCATATGGACGGACAGCATGAATGCGGGCAGCTGGCGCTGGTTGGGAACACACCACGTGACGGTGCGAGGGACGATGATTATTGGTGTGCTAGATTAGTCAGCTGCGGTCGTTGCAACGTTGGAGATGCCCTTTGTTCACATTCGATCCCCACATGTGATTGAAAAAGAAAGACGACCCGGCCTGGTCTCAGGTCCTGAGGATGTAGTTGGCCGTGCTAGAACACTCCGCGGACGCGTCGCGGCGCGCGCGCACTTTGGCGCCCCATGCATCCTCGACGAGTCGGGTGTTGATCTGCTGGTCGTGCCACAACACTAATGCCACCCTCGGCACCCTGAAGCCGAGCGTGTCTAGTGACAATGAGCGTGTCACTCACCGCGGTCGCCGTGTCCAGAGGCAGTGCGGGAGCTGCGCCACGGTGCTGGCCCCCACGACCCACATGAATGGTTGCCGGTGGCGAGGAGGTTGTGGGCCAGCTCCTCCATTGGACTAGTCTGCGCCACGTCATCCCGACAGGTGTGTCCCACATGTCGGCTTCCCTGTTTTCCTGGCCAAATTCGAGCATCAGTGCTCCGCATTGCACATTAGGCACAGAAAGGTGGTTTTTGTGCCCTAGTTCAAATGTGGTACAGTACCAAGTTGTTACCCTAGCCCCAAGTGTGGTGGTTTTGTGTACGGTACCACCCTTTTCCTTTTCAACCAGTGAAGTGTAACACTTGATTAAGTAGCCGGATGGTGTGCTAATGTTGGTGTCCGACTGTTTGAAGGAATAATTGAGGTGTTCCTGGTCCGTGCCCGCATTTAGGGGTCCAACTTACCTTGTTCTCGCAGTAGTAAATATACTAGTCCCTGCGTACTCCCTCTGTTTTTATTTACTCCGCATAAAACGAATGGACGACGCGGGCGGGGGAGGGGGAGGGACGCCAGTTTGCTCTCAACCGCGGTCCCACAACGAGCGAAAATGCAAGACAAAGCGCGTTCCATTCGGTGAGCGACGTGGAGGGTCCAGCGTGCCGGGGTGCAACACGAACGTGACAAGAGTGATGTACACCGTCTATTCCTTATGAACTTGCATACTTCGAGTACTCCTTTTTTTAACACAGTACAGACGCAAGCGCTCATACATGTGCGGATACCCTCATCCCTATGAACGCACACACGCACACCCTACCCCTATGAGCACCTTCGAGAGATTGAGTCGTCATACCTCTATCTCTACTCTCGGTGATGATGGTGTGCTTTCCATCTTGCAATATAGACCGTCCGATCTACATCTGACGGATAGAAAGCAAACTGTGGCAATTTTGCAAAAGGATACCCGTACCTCTACCATTCGTCCTGATCTCCCACAACTTCATTATTGAGTAATTAAAAAAGGAAGCATGTAGAAAAATCTGGCATGGTGTCTGCTACTGGTGTCGTCCATGCCCATGCCTCCGCTAAGTCCGATCACCAATCAAAAGCGTGCCCCACTCCTCCTGACCTTCTCTCATCTTTCTCGAGATATCATTTTTCGATGAAATTCTTGAGATACCATTTTTCGATGAAATTCTCGAGATATCATAAAAAAATGAATCTTGATGTTCCATGGAATGCACGAGCATCTTGCTAGTCATCTTGAGATTTACGAGGTCACCGCCTCATCATTGACAGGAACGATGGCGAGGTCCGAACGTCTACCACGTGAAACTCCGAAACTTTGGACCCATCCCACTCTGCAACTCTCCAGGCTCCACCGTCCGGCTTTGCAAACTCCGCACAGTCAAAACCGATTGACCGGTCATCACCGGAACAACTTTTCACTCCAGAAGCTTCGCTGCTCGGCCTACGCCAGCTACTTGCCGGCCGGTCACCACTGCCCCAAAACCACACCTCCTCTCCACCCCATTCCCCCACCTTTCGATCCCTAGCCCGCATCAACCGTTCCCAAGTTCACCGGAAAGCCATGGTGCGCCGCAAGATCACGTACTACTAGATGATGACGCCGGAGTACCGCGCAGAACTCGCGGCGACGGTCGGTGCCATAGACCTCTGTTCCCAAGCATGATTTGTGGCGGGCCAATCCGAGGAGAAGGAAGCCGATCCAATGTTCATGGCGGAGGTGTCGACGCAGAAGGCCTCCGATGCGTATGAGACAATGGGCGTTGACTTCGTGCCAGCGTCCGGGTCCGCCATGGTGCAGGCGGACCAGCGGTTCAACCTGGTGATCCTAAAGGAGGACCGGGTGGCGGAGGCTCAACTTGACGCAGAGCGCATGGATGCCGCTGCCATCGAGGCCCTCCTGCAGGTGGAACCGGATGTCATGGATGTGAACTGGGCGGCAGAGGCTCAACTTGACGGGTAGCGCGCGGATGCCGCTGCCACCGAGGCCCTCCTGCAGGCGGAACCGGACGTCCTGGACTTGAACCGGGCGGCGGAGGGTCAACTCGACGCGGATCCTGCTGCCATCGAGGCCCTCATGCAGGCGGAACTGGACGTCCTGGACTTGAACCAGGCTGTGCTCGCGTCCATGCTGAGCACCCGCATGCTCTGCGCTAACGAGTAGCTGGAGGCCGAGGACAACCACGGTGCGGAAACACACGTTGGCAGCTACGGCTGGTTCACGCCGGCGGCCAAAGTCGACGAGGCCTTCTCATTTCGCGAGCAGTGATGGTTTTTCTTTATGTTGTTGTTTTTATGAATCTTTTTCTATGTAAAACCATATATTTATGCCAGTCGCCTGACTTTCATCATTTGGGCCAGTCGACCATTTCAGGCGGTTGGATGAATATCCTACGTCTCCTAACCCTTCTTCTTCCCCAACAGACCAACACACAGGCCATACGGATCTTCCCCAACATGCGGTTGGAGAAACATACGGTATGAACGAAAATTATGTGTCAGCGGTAGGATGGCTGAGTTTGGTTTGATCACATGCGGTAGCACATGTCAGTGAGGGGGCGTTCCCTTGGTTGGGTTTGCGGCGTGCAGGAGCGACTGTGTGAGGGTGCGGTGCGACCGCGACAGCCGTGTGCAAGTGGACCTCCTTTTCATTTTGAAAACTTTAGGCAAGCTTGGCAAAAATTTGTGGCAAAGTATGGAAATGCAAGGCCTAGACCCAAACAGGATCCAAGTATGTACGTACTATTTGTATACAAATCCTTGTTTGACGTTTCAATTAATGCGTATTTTTTCTCCAATGCCCAAAGAGCTAACCATCTCAGTCCTCGTTGCTTGATTAATGCAATGCCATGCAAACCAACCTTCTCACTTCCGCATGCATGCAAGGCTATATTAATGTCATTGGTTGCTAGTATGAGGCAAACCCCATCAAATTTTCCTTGATTAGTGTTAGTGGCCTTCTGCAAATTGTAATTTTGATACTGGCCTTGTATACAAAATAATGGAGGTAGTAACTATTTGACTTCCTTCCCCATTGCGGTGACATCGATGATATCTAGAACGTTGTGGCTTTGGAGGAGTGCGTTCGACGGAGCACACCATTGAGGGAGACCATGGTAAGTCATTCCCAAATGCCGGCTGCAAGCCGAGACAACTGCCTTTTACTAGTACTACACAATAGCATCGTTCGTCCAGCTTAGTGCGGTAAGGTGGTTTCTTGAAGAAGACAATGGAGAAACGGAGTCAGCGAAGAGTGAAATGATGGTTTCTTCGTCCGTGCTTTGTGATTTGATGCCTCACTACTTTGTGATTTGTGATAGAAGGGATACGGGAGTTGACTCTGTGCTCTATACTATACATGCATCCAAGCACGGGAGAAAGAGGAGAGAGGTTGCATTTTTCTATTCCTTCAATCAATTAATTAGGGAGCTTTGGTTCCATCTTTTTGGCCTTGGCAGCACCGTCCACAATGGTTCCCATCGATGCCAAAAGCTATTTTGACATTTGGCTACACATTGTGGATGCCCTTAACCGTAGCCCTTGGTTTCGCTCCTGTGTGCTATCTATGCAAATCTCGGTTATATTGATCTAAAAAATTATAGTATCAAGATTAGTAAAAAGGAGGTGATTTTAACACGCGGAAGGTGGGGGAGGTTTCTTATTTTTAGAGGACGTTGGTCTGGCGGTTTGCAAACATGCAGTCCCATGTGTCAGTGCTTTACCAAGCCGATCTGCATTCCACATGAGGCAGAACAAGGAAGAAGCAACACGTGGTTAATTTGAAGAAGATGTGGGAGATGCAGATTCAACAATGAGTGGAATGATGGTTGCTTCGTCCCTCCAACTTCTTTTTTTTAGCATTACTTCGTCCCTCCAGCCTAACTGCAAGAAAGGTGCAGCTTTGTGATTTGACAACTCATTGCTCATTACTAGGCCGGCGCCATGACTGGGGTGCTTCACCCCTGCTACTCTACACTGTTATTTCGGTAAGTGGACCCGGTTGCTTGATGTGCCACATGTCGGCTAAAGGGACTAGAACATTTAGGAAAGCGAGCGCTCCACTCTTACGATGGAGGAGTACACGACAAGGCGGCCCAGTGAACTGTTACTTGTACTGTAGTACTACTATAGTATTGCTATTTCACACGATCCATCGATACAAACCCGATTAAACACGCAAGGGCGAGATTTCTCCCACGTGGTAGATGATACTAGCCATACATTTCAAAGGCAATTTTAATGTAAGCAAATTGAATAATTAAGTAACTATATGAGATCTAGTAAAACTAAAAACACATATGATTTATTGTGTTAGAGTGTAGTAGTAGTGCTGTATTGCATAGTTGTTAGATGTAACATGCGAGAACATGTAGAGATATACTTTTGGGGGGCCCATAGAGATAAATTGGGCATAAAGTGGATTCAAATATTTGTATTCGTCTTCATAGCATTTGTAACTCATATCTACAATTTGTATAGTAGACACGAATGCTTGTTCGCTCTTACGAAACCAGTACATCAATAATGGGGTGGCGTGCGCCAATTTAGGCACTGGCACGTTGGCCTACTCGCCTTCACAAAGAGAGCAAGAGAAGAGATAAATACACGGGCGGTCAGTGTATTTCAAGAGAAAAGCATAATACGGCCAGCGGACTTCAGAATACGCTCATAACGGTCACTATATATGTTTTGCGGTGATTATACAGTCACTTGCTCACCGTTCAGCATCGAATTGCACTCTGTTGACCGGCCAAATAGTCTGCATGGCACTATGTTGACTGTTTAAATTGACCACATTCCTTGTGGGTCCCACTTGTTAGTTCGCATAGGAGAAAAGGTAAGATAAGCACAAATTTATGTAGGCGCGAAAAGACTCCAACCCGTGTGCGGGAACCACCTGGTTGTGTATGTGTCTGTCAAGGCCTGATGTGTGCGCATGCACGTGTAGGTTGAGCACTTGAGCGTGAGAGTGTGTTGGTCGTCTGGTGTGTGCATGCATGTGCGTGTGTGTGTGTGAGTGTTGCGTGCGTGCGTGGCTGTGTGTGTACGTGTGAGTGTTGCGTGCGTGCGTGGTAGCGTGTGTACGGGTGAGTGTTGTGTGCATGTAGTTCGTGCGCATGCGTGCGTGTGTGTATAATCACCACACCAGCTCCTGTGTATTAAAACAGACGACTCGGCATACCAATACAAAGCCACCTTGTCCATTATGCCCGCGGTTATTACTTTGAACCACTGTCCAATATTTTTTATTGTTTTTTTTCATTCTTATACACGCCGATAGGTGGCCCAATGGTAGTGAGACAATGTGATGCAACACTAGAGGTGCCACATGGAGCGTTTAACTAGTCAACTAGTCGTGTCTTGAGCAAATACAGAGTTGTACGGTGAGCCTGTGACTGTATAATAACCACAAAATGTAAATGATGACCATAATGGGTGGATTCTAAAGTCCAATGTATGTATCGTGATTTTTCTTCAAATACAATGATCGTCATTGTATATATCACGAGAGAAAGATGAAATATGCGTGAATGTGTTGGGGGCGTACTTTTACAAGACTTGGAGATAGTTCATGTGCGTACATGAAAGGGGCGTAGAGGGGGTGTATGCGATGGAGGGTGAGATGCTCTTCGTTTCTCTTTATTATGACTAACTTTATATATAGTATAAATATAAAAATTCATAGTGCGGAATAAATATCATTGGGTGCACCATGCAATGCAAATTAACTTCGTAATGTTGTATATATGTAGAAATTCTAAAATAATTTTCTAGCCACACTTTGTGTGGTTTTATACAAAAGGAATGTTGTATGAGAAATAAATATGAAGAGAGGGCTTTTTAGATCAATGGGGTACGTGATGTAACATGTGTGAATGTCTAGTTGATGTATTTGGCAGGGCCTAGAGAGGTATGTGTATGTATTACGTATTCGAGAGAGGCATGGATAGAGGGGCCAGCGGGGGGGGGGGGGGTGGGACGTGGGAGAGATATCACGAGAAATGAGAGAGGTCTAGAGAGAGGGTGTCTCCCTGCGCGTGTTGGTATGTATGGGTGTGAGAAGATAACGAGACCTAGGGGCAGAGGGTGTCTCCCTGTGTGAGGTCCGGTGGGCCGAGGTGAGGCCCTTGGTTCAGTTCCGTCCTGCGCCACAATGGTCGGCCCATGACGCATTCAGGGAGACCCATGGAGGACTAGTTGTACAAGACAAAGATACCAGAGTCGTGAAGGACTCTATGTCCACTGCCAAAGCTGGCTAGGATTTCTAACCCTAGGTCCTCGGACTAAGGTAACCCCTTATATCTGATATTACCATTCATCCAACCTAACTTTAAGGGGCATCCTACAGAATGCTCTACTAGAATCATACTCGTCAATTAGGAAGAGAGGTGGAGACAATGCGTGTGAGACAGGCCTGAAGATAATGTGCATGCGGGAGACACTGTTAGTGTTCTGGGAACGGGGGTCCCCAGACTTGCCTGCCTGCAGCCCGCAGCGTGGCTGTGCTAGCAGGCCTATATGGCCCATCTTCATCAACAAGGCATTTAAGACCCTCGCGAGGGGCCAAGCCTCGCGAGGCGGACGACGCAAGACCTCCTCGGGAGCGGCCTAACCAGGTTGCCTCGTGAGGAGCGGAGAGATCAAGGCAGGGCAAACCTCGCGAGGTTCTCGTGACGTGAGCCATGACGATCAAGATCAGGCGGGCGCCAGCGCGCAGTGCCGTGTTTCCTCTTTGGTGCTATGGGAGAAAGCGCAGGCGCAGAGTACCGAGGCATCAAGCAAAGTTTTCCATATCAGTGCAACGAGACCAAGACCAGCAGGACGGCAAGACGGAGGTCACCACGGAGCCCAAGGCGGCGTCACCACCATAGCCTTTTGCAGGCGAAGACCGCTTTTGTAAGGATAAGCTGTACTAGTTGTCCCCTTTCAAATTGGCTATTGTTGGCTCCCTTCCCGCTCAATATTTGGAAAGAGGACCAGGGCCTATATAAGTAGAACTAGCCACCACAGTAGGGAGGATCGATTTCATCTTCTATCCTCACACCCACAAGTTCACTGATCACAAGAACACCTCAACCTCAGGAGGCTGTTCTTCCCCTTGTACTGTTCATCATCAGCCCAAGTGGCAATCCACCACCACCACACTGGAGTAGGGTATTACACCATAACGGTGGCCTGAACCAGTATACATCTTGTGTCTTTTGTGTTGTGAGTTCGTCAAATTCGTCCGCGAGATCTTAGCCAGTTAGGACGCGGATCGGTAGGAGGGAAAGAACTTCGCGCGCACCCCAGAGTTCGAACCTTGAGGGTTTTGCCGGAACCCGTGATCCGATATTTGGCCCGCCAGGTAGGGGTGCGCCGAAGCTTCCCTTCCATCGCTCCGCGTCGCCTCGCTCCGTAATCTCCATGGCGGACGCTCGCCATGCTCGCGCTGAGCGCCGGGCCGCCCTCGCCACCCACGTTGCTCAGACGGATCTCGTCGGCGTGCCACCTCGATGTTCTCCGTCACCTGCCGCCAACGCCGCCACCGGCCCGGTGGGGAACGAGCTGCAAGCGTCCTTGCTGCACCCCTCGGTGCGGCGGGACGGCCGCACCGCCACTCCATCGCCGACTCCCGCTGGTTCGTCGTCCCGCGCTCGTCGCGCTCCCATGGACGCACGGGCCGCGCTCCTCATGGCGCACGAGCTTCTGCGCTACCGCCCGGTCGATGACCCATACGAGGACTGGCTCGACCGCATTGCCGAGCTTGTCCGCGCCGCAAGGGGCTCCCCTGCGCCATCCCTTTCTCTGCCTCGCCCTCCGCCAGCTACAGGAGACATAGCTCACGGAGCACCTCCGCCACCTCTGCCCCAAGATGGCGCCCTGGCGCCAAGGCGCGCGCCTCCACCGCGCGACCCACCACGTCCGGCGCCCGCGCGTGAAGAAAGAAGCAGCCAAGAAGTACCTCGACCGCAAGAGAACGCTCCGCCGCTCCTCGCACCGCCGCGCCCGGCCGGCCCCCGCGCAGCTTGCCGAACCGGCGCGTGGGTGCCAAGACCAAGCTCCACCTCCAAGACGGGCCCCGGCGACCACGGCTTGCTGCCGCGCCTTCACACCCGAGCTGCGTAGCATCGCCTGGCCGGGCAAGTTCAAGCCGGATCTGCCTCCTCGCTACGACGCCACCCCGGACCCCGCAGACTTCCTGCAGCTCTACGAGCTGAGCATCGAGGTGGCCAACGGCGACGATAAAGTCATGGTGAACTAGTTCCCCATGGCGCTCAAAGGCGGCGCCCGTTCGTGGCTCCTGAACCTGCCTCCAGGCTCGATCTCCTCCTAGGACGAGATGCGCGACCGCTTCGTCACCAACTTCCAGGGCACTCACGACCGACCACCATCCGCGGGAGACCTGCGTCGCGTCAAGCAACAACCAGGAGAGACCCTCCAGAAGTACATCCAGCGCTTCAACAACGTTCGCCTCAAGATCCCCAAGGTGATGGATGAGGCCATCATCTCCGCGTTCTCTGATGGCCCGCGACGTCAAGATGAAGGAGGAGCTCGCTATCCACGAGGAGTTTTGCACATCTCAGGAGTTGTTCAACCTGGCGACCAAGTGCGCAAGAGCTGAGGAGGGGCGCCTCTCCCTCCTCGAGCTCCCGGCTGCGGACACAGAGGAGAAGAAAGCCAAGGCCAAGGACATGAAACGCAAGGGAGCTGCCGTGCTCGCGGCAGAGCCGGACACCAAGAGCGGCAGAGATCAGCCCGAGTCATCCAAGAGCAGTTGACCGTTCTGCGCCTTCCATAACCTGCATACCCACAACACTAGCGACTGTCAGGAGCTCAGAGCCATTCGAGAAGGACGCTTCGGTCAACTCCCCGAGCGCAACGACTGGGGCTACGGACGGGGAGGAGGACGTGGTGGCGGACGCTGGGACGACCATGGCCCGCGCTAGGAGTGGCGCGACCGACCTCGTGAGGACCGCTGGCAGGATCAGCCTCGCGAGGGCGCCTGGAGGGACCGGCCTCGTGAGGATCGTCCACAGGGCAACGCCGGTCTTCCCCCACTACCGCCACTGCCGAGAAGGAATGATGACCACCATCAAGACGACGGGGCTCGGGGCTTCCAGGAGCCGCGTGCTATCGCCTGCATCTTGGGCGGAGCTCAGGCCCCAGCCTCGCAGCGTATCTGTAGCGACCAGACCTGAAACAGTCTGATCTCTGTGCATCAGTGTCATCCCTGGAACGGTAATGCTGACACGCACAGTACTTGAAGGATTTATAATAGAGTAGCAATCACACACTTATTACATCGAATGTCTCAAAAGAGAACTTATTACAAATAATATGGCTTAAGGCCATCTAAATACGACAACATCGGCAGGCTTGGAAGATAAAGTGAGTCCATCAACTCCAACGGCATCACTGAGTGAAAGACCACGACCTAAGGCACCTTACTCGTCGTCTGAAAAGTCTGCAACATGATACGTTGCAGCCCGAAAACGGGTCAGCACATGGAATATGCTGGCAATATAACACCGAAGAGTAATAAACAGAATAAAGCTATCACTATATGCATATATGGCTGGTGGAGGCTGTATTTCTCTCTACAACAAAGGAATAAATTTTATTTAACTACAAAGTTGGTTGCAAACATTGAGAATGGTAAACCCCATCTCAATCCGAATTAAAAGTAATTAATAACCCAATCAAATTTTATAATTAAGAGTGATGAGATCCACATGATAATCCAAGAACCAGATACTCAAGACGTCCATAACCGGGGACATGGCTAACCAAGATTAGTTTGTACACTCTGCAGAGGTTTGTGCACTTTTCCGCACAAGACTCGATCTCCTCCGTTGGATTTCTCGCACTACATGGTGTTTGAGAAATGGATGACCGAGACATAGTGTTTCAGAAGCGTTAACTCTTTACTCGGGGTAGACAGTACCACCTACATCCCCTACATCTGCTAGCCTACCACCGGAAGAGGTCACACAACATACTCAACTAAGCCAGAGCCCATAATGGCCCTTGGCTGCACACGGAAGTTTCTAGCATGAATAATCTCATGATCCCTTTGAGCCTAGGTGGCAGTCCATAGGAGAATCACATGGTACCCCGGGATTTCCAAAAACAATACAGGAAATCACTCGGTTCCCGAGGTGCCTCAATCCACCCAGATGTGTATTAAAGTTGCCACCTTAAGTTAACCATTACTTAATAATACTCACATCTGTCATGAATACTCTCAAACTCAAACCACGTCTACGAGCATAACATAGCAATATAAGGAACAGAGAAGTAACTCCCATAGGTTTGATAATAAACAGGTGAATAGGTACTACCTCATCTACTTCCCAAACCCACAATTTAAATTAGATCATAACCATGCAATTGTTTGTCGATTGATCTAATGCAATAAAATGGGTAGTAAAGAGGTATGATCAAAGTGTTACTTGCCTTGCTGATGATCCGCGAAATCTAGAGACTAGTACTAGCACGCTTCGCACTCCCGGTACTCTATCGCAAACAAACAAACATACAATAAGCAATCAAGCAACAATGCACGGGTAAAACTCAAATAAAAGATCTAACCAGAAAGTTCAACTTAAGAACTCGGGTTTGCAACAAGAATCAAACCAAACGAAGCAACGAAACTCAAACTGGGAAAGAAACAAACTTCATTTACTAATCTGGACTAAAGTCAATTTTTACAGTAGCAAAAACTTGTTTAAGTTGGTTAAACAGAAAGAGAGTTTTGAGATGAAACTCCAGGCGCTTGAATCGAACGTTTGTTAAAACGAACGTGCGGACGAACGTCCGCTAAATAACTAAACCGAAAAAGCTGAACCGAAACTAAAAAAAACGGATCTAGGGTTTAAAAAAAATGATCGATTTTCTTGCGAAAACCGAGGCAGCGGCGGCTACCTCCGGTGGCGTCGGGCGGAACGGCGGAGGGCGGCTCCTCCGGCGGGGTCGGGCGGCGGCGGCGGCCCAAGGTCGGTTTCTTTTTTTTTTAAAATTATTCCGCACAGAAAAACGAGTAAAAGAAATACTAAACAGACTCCAAAAATCCTGAAATAAATTTTCTCCGTCCTCAAAAAATCTACCGGACAAGGTGAACATTTATTTGGAAATCTAATGCAATTTTGAAAAATGCATATTTTTCCTAATTCAAATAAAATAGCGATAAAACTTCGAATAAAAATCTTATTTGATTTTAATGTTAAATCTCCAATATTTCTTTATTTTGAGGAAGTCATTTTATCCTCTCTCTTTTTATTTTTATAAAAGAAATATTTATGAAGATAAAATAATTAAAATCAAACGATCCTCTTTTGAAAATTCGAGAAAACTCAAATATGAAAATAACGAAATTCCCAACTTTCTCCGTGGGTCCTTGAGTTGCGTAGAATTTCTAGGATCAAGCCAAAAAGCAATAAAATATGATATGCAATTGATGATCTAATGTATAACATTCCAAATTGAAAATTTGGGATGTTACAAACCTACCCGCCTTAAGATGAATCTCGCCCTCGAGATTCGGGTTGGCTAGTAAATAGGTGAGGGTGATCCTTCCGTAGGTCTTCCTCTCGTTCCCAGGTTGCTTCATCTTCGGTATGGTGACTCCACTGAAGTTTGCAGAACTTGATTACTTTGTTGCGTGTAACTCGGCTGGCAAACTTGAGTATCTTGACTGGTTTCTCCTCATATGTCAAGTCACTATCCAACTGTATCGCTTCCAGTGGTACTGTATCTCTTAGAGGGATATCAGCCATCTCTACGTGGCACTTCTTCAACTGAGAAACTTGGAACACGTCGTGAACTCCTGACAATCCTTCAGGCAATTCCAACTTGTAAGCAACTTCTCCCATACGCCCCAAAACTTGGTATGGTCCCACAAAACGTGGTGCTAACTTTCCCTTAACTCCAAAATGCTTCACTCCTCGAAGTGGTGATACACAAAGATACACTCTGTCTCCAACTTCGTAAACTATCTCCTTGCGTTGAGAATCCGCATAACTCTTCTGCCTGGACTGGGCTACCTTGAGTCTATCGCGAATCAGCTTAACCTTCTCTTCAGATTCTTTAATTAAATCTGGTCCAAACAACTGTCGGTCTCCAACTTCATCCCACAACAACGGTGTTCTACACCTTCTTCCGTACAGTGCTCCGAAAGGGGCCATCTTCAAACTGGCTTGTTGTAAGAGAACTCTGCATATGGCAAATTATCGTCCCAACTAGACCCATAGTCTAGCGCACAAGCTCTCAACATGTCCTCCAGAATCTGGTTGACTCTCTCAGTTTGTCCATCTGTCTGCGTGTGAAAAGCTGTACTGAACTCTAGCCTGGTTCCCAAAGTTTCATGCAACTGATTCCAAAACTTTGAGGTGAACTGGGTTCCTCTATCTGATACAATGGTCCTCAGAACTCCATGCAGACATACGATCCTGGTCATGCATATCTTTGCCAACTTTGCACTGGTGTAAGTGGTCTTCACTGGGATGAAATGAGCTACCTTCGTCAAACGATCGACTACAACCCATATCGAGTCATAGCCTGAACGAGTCCTGGGTAATCCCGTGATTAAGTCCATGCCTAGTTTATCCCACTTCCATTCGGGTATCGGCAATGGCTGTAGCAATCCTGCTGGCTTCTGATGTTCTGCCTTCACTCTCTGACAAACATCACAAACTGCTTCATTCCAGTCCACTAGAAACTATCCTTCAAATCCAGGTACATCTTGGTATTTCCTGGGTGAATCGAATATGGCGAATCATGGGCCTCCTGCAAAATCAGCTTCCTGATCTCCTGATCATTTGGCACATATACGCGGTCCTCAAACCATAAGGTATCGTGCTCATCCTCACGAAATCCTTTAGCCTTTCCTTTACTCATCCTTTCCTTTATTTCGGCTATCTCCTTGTCCATCTTCTGAGCTTCTCTGATCTTATCCATCAAAGTAGATTGAATCTCCAAAGCTGCTACATAACCTCTCGGAACAATTTCCAAACATAGCTCGCGAAGGTCATCTGCCAACTCCTTGGGTAATTCTCCGGTCATGAGTGTATTGACATGACTTTTGCGGCTCAACACATTGGCTACTATGTTAGCCTTTCTGGGATGATAATGCAACCTCATATCATAATCCTTAAAGAGTTCTAACCATCTCCTCTGCCTGAGATTCAACTCCTTCTGCGTGAAAATATACTTCAAACTCTTCTGATCTGTGTATACCTCACAATGGTTTCCGATGAGAAAATGTCTCCAAGTCTTCAACGCATGCACTACGGCTGCTAACTCCATATCATGGGTAGCATAATTTAACTCATGGGGTTTAAGCTGTCGTGAGGCATATGAAACAACTCTTCCCTCCTGCATAAGTACGACTCCAAGTCCTCGATGAGAAGCGTCGCAATACACTTCGTAATCCTTGCGTTGATCTGGCAGAATCAACACCGGTGATGTAACCGAGCGTTTCTTCAACTCCTGAAAACTGGCCTCACATTCCTAGTCCATTTGAACTTGGTGTCCTTCTTCAACAACTCCTTCCTGGGCTTCGCAATCTTTGAGAAATTTTCAATGAACCTCCGGTAGTATCCTGCGAGTCCAAGAAAACTCTGAATCTCTCCGACTGACATGGGTGAATCCCAATTTGTCACAGTGACAACTTTGGTGGGGTCTACTGCTATTCCTTCTCTAGATATAACATGTCCAAGGAATCCAACTTCCTTCAACCAAAACTCACACTTGCTGAACTTGGTGTATAGCGGATATTCCCTGAGCTTCCCAAGTACCAAACGCAAATGCTCTTTATGTTCTTCTTCATTCTTCGAGTAGACCAGAATATCATCAATGAACACCACAACGAACTTATCCAAAAACTCCATAAACACCTTGTTCATCATGTTCATAAAATAGGCAGGTGCGTTAGTCAGGCCAAACGGAATAACGGTATACTCATATAGCCCGTACCTCGTGGTAAAAGCTGTCTTAGGTATATCATGCTCTCGAATCTTTAGCTGGTGGTACCCTGATCGCAGATTGATCTTGGAAAACACCTTAGCTCCTTGCAGCTGGTCAAACAAATCATTGATCATCAGCAGTGGGTACTTGTTCTTGATCGTCACCTCATTCAGTCCTCGATAATCAAAAACCATCCTTAACGATCCATCCTTCTTCTCCACTAGAAGTACTGGGGATCCCCAAGGTGACGAACTTGGGCAAATATAACCTTTATCCAGTAACTCCTTAATCTGCTTCTTAATTTCCTCCAAATCCTTCATGGGCATTCTGTACGGTCTCTTAGATATTGGCCCTGTGCCTGGCAAAAGCTCAATCAAAAACTCAATGTCTCTATCCGGTGGCATGCCTGGCAACTCTTCTGGAAATACATCCGGAAAATACTTCACCACTGGTACTTCCTCCTGTACAACTCCTGATAAGGAATTCACTTGAGTCCTATTCAGCATATGCCGGGATACATACTTGATCCTTCTTCCTTCTGGGGTGGTGAGCAAAATCGACTTACTGGCGCAGTCAATGTTTCCTCCATACTTCGATAACCAATCCATGCCTAATATCACATCCAGTCCTTGTGACTCTAATACTATTAGGTCTGAGGGAAACATGTAGTTACCAATCCTTAATGGAACCGATCACACCATAGGCTAGCCATATACTCTGCTCCTGGCGAGGTTACTAACATGGGTGACCTAAGGTCTTGGGTTGGCAGTTTAAACTTATCCACAAATCCCCTTGATATGTATGAATGCAATGCGCCAGTATCAAATAGTACGACTGCAGTAAATGACTTAACCAAAAACTTACCTATTACTACATCGGGTTGGGCTTCAACCTCCTCCACGCTAACGTGGTTCACCTATCCCCTGGTGAAAGGGTTGGGCTTCTTCCCAGAGCTTCCATTGCCGTTCCCATTCTTAGCTTTAGGACATTCATTGGCGTAATGTCCGGTCTTCTGGCACTTGTAGCAAGTAATGTGGCTTAGATCTTTCTTGGCGGGTGTTGCCGGGTTAGAACGATTCTGTCCGTTGCTTCCTCCATTACCATTCCCGTTCTTTGCGCCACTATGGTTATGCGAACTACCTCCAGTGTGATTGTGACTTCCATGGTTATGGACAAGTTGTAACATCCCAAATTTTCAATTTGGAATGTTATATATTAGATCATCATTGCATAGCATATTTTATTGCATTTTGGCAAATCCTAGAAAATCCTAAGCAACTCAAGGACCCTCAGAGAGAGTTGGGGATTTTCCCGGTTTTCATATTTGATTTTTATCAAATAATAAAACGAGGATTTTTGGTTTTAATTATTGTTCACTCCGAAAAATATTTCATATTAAAATAAATGAGGGGAGAAAATATGACTTCTCCTAAATAATTGAAGAAAAATATTAAAATCAAATATTTGATTTTATTTGCAATTTTAATTAAAATCAAATATTTGATTTTATTTGCAATTTTAATTACATTAGAAAAATTGCACGTTTTCAAAACTGCATTTTTGGGCCAAGAAAATGTTCATCTCGTTCTAATTATTTTAATTAGACGGTGAAAATTTGTTTTGGCATTTTTGCATTTTTATTTATTTTTCTACGATGTTTTTAGTTCGGCGGAATTATTTAAAAAAATCGCCCGAGCGCCGACTGGGCCAAGGCCCAGCCGCGCGGTAGCAGCCCACCCCGAGTCGTCCCCGACCTGGACACGGACTCCCGCCGCCTCCCGTGTCCCTCCGGGACACGTCGCCGCCGCTGCCTTGCCCCCTCCCCCACGGCACCCCCTCCCCTCCTATAAGTACCGCCCGCCGCCGCCCCTCTCCCTCACCCCGTTCCCGCCCCGACCCGCACCCGCCGATGCCGGAGGAGCCCGACACCGGAGCCGACCCCGCCGCTGAAGGAGCCGCCGCCCCGGAGCCCGTACGCCGCCGCCGAAGCCCCATTTCGCCGCCCGACGTCGCCCGAGCCCCGCCGCCCCTCGCCCGACCCGCCGGAGCCACGTCCGACCCCGCCAGAGCCCGTCCCGACGAGGTAGCCGAGCCGTTCGAACCGCCCGGTTTATTTTTTTTCGAAACCCTAGGTTTATTTTTTTAGACCGGTTTATTTTTTTGGTTCAATTAATTAGTGAACATTCACCGATCTGTTCATTTTAACGAACGTGTTCATCAGTTAGTCGCCGTTAACGAACGTCCGTTCGTTTAACTGTTCGCCAGTTTTCTTTTTCGTCGGTTTTTCCGCGATGATTCCAGATCGCGATTTCTGATCAGATTTTTGTTCTGGTTTATCTTTTCGCTCGTTTATTGGAATCAGGCGATTCAAGCGCCTAGAGTTTCGTCTCGAAATTATCTTTCCGTTTAACCAAATCAAACAAGTTTTTGCTACTGTAAAATTTGACTTAGATCCAGATTAGTACATGAAGCTTGTTTCTTTCGCCGTTTGACTTTCGTTGCTTCGTTTGATTTGATTCTTTTTGCAAACCGGAGTTCTTAAGTTGAACTTTTTGGTTAGATCTTTTATTTGAGTTTTACTTGTGCATTTGATGAGTGCTTATTGTATGCTTGTTTGTTTGCGATAGAGTACCTGGAGTGTGCCGCTTGCTACTTCGAATCTCTAAGTTTCACGGATCATCAGCAAGGCAAGTAACACTTTGATCATACCTCTTTTACTACCCAGTTTTATTGCATTAGACAAATCCTCAAACATTGCATGATTAGGATCTAATTAAATTGTGGGTATTGGGAAGTAGTTGAGGTAGTACCTATTACCTGTTTTATTATCAAACCCTTGGGAGTTACTTCTACGTTTGCTTATATTGCTATGCTATGCTAGTAGACGTGGATTGGCTTTGAGTGTATCCATGACAGATGTGAGATTGTTAATATATGGTTAAACTTAAGGTGGCAACTAAAACTCACATCTGGGTGGATTGAGGTACCTGGGTATTCCAGGATTGCCTGTTTCTTTTGGACCGCCACCCAGGTTCAAAGGGATCATGAGATTATTCATGCTAGAAACTTCCGTGTGCAGCCACAAGCTATTATGGGCTCTAGCATAGTTGATTAAGTTGTGTGAACTCTTACAGTGGTAGACTAGCAGATGTAGGGGATGTAGGTGTACCGGTCTACCCATCGTAAGGTGCTAACGCTTCTGAAAGACTGTGTCTCGGTCATCCGTTTCTCAAACATCATGTAGTGCGAGAATCAAGCGGAGGCGATCGAGTCTTGTGGGGAAAAGTGCACAAACCTCTGCAGAGTGTACAATCTAATCATGGTTAGCCGTGTCCCCGGTTATGGACATCTTGAGTATCTAGTACTTGGATTATCATGTGAATCTCATCATGTTACTTTAATTAATTTTGTTGGGTTAATGATGATACTTAATTGGGATTGAGAATGTTGTCAACCATTCTCAATGTTTAACAACCACCATGATAGTTAAATAAAATTTATTCCTTTGCAGTAGGGAAAAATTGGCTTTTTGCAAAATAGTAACCATAGAGCCTTCTACCAGCCAAATATGCATGTAGTGATAGCATCATTCTGTTCATTACTCTCTATGTGTTATTTTGCCAGCATATTCCATGTGCTGACCCGTTTCGGGCTGCAACGTTTCATGTTGCAGACTTTTCAGACGACAAGTAAGGTGCCTTAGGTCGTGGTCTTATACTCAGTGATGCCGTTGGAGTTGATGGACTCACTTATCTTCCAAGTCTTCCGCTGTTATCGTATTTAGATGGCCTTAAGCCATATTTATCATACTTATTCTCTTTTGAGATACTCGTTGTAATAAGTGTGTGATTGCTACTCTGTTATAAATCCTCCATTTGTACTGTGCGTGTCAGCATTACTGATCCAGGGATGACACTGGTGCACAGCAGCACAGACTGTTTGAGGTCTGGTCGCTACAAAGGTGGTATCAGAGCACACGCTGACTGTAGGACACGACCACTAAGCTTAAACCCTAGAACACTACGCTATTCTCATTTCTGACTCCTCTCCACTTTCTACTCTTTTAGGAATGGCGGATGCAAGGAACAAGTTCATGCAACCGGATGAAGAGATACCTTTCGGACGACACTTGAAGGAAGTCACTAAGTACCTGAACATCGAAATACCAAGCTTCACCGGAACCTACAACGCCACACTACCAGAAGAGGAGCGCTGAAAGATTAAAGTTCAAGTTCCAGGAAGGACGTTTACGCCAGTCACTGAGCCTATAGAGTTTTCCTTTGATGCACCAACCTGGAGTTTAGGGAAGAGCATGGCAGCCCACATCTCTATGGGATGCATTGGAGAAGTCTACCGCAGGGAGCTTAAGGATACCATTTATCAGATTTGTGGACGCCGAGATGAGCAATGGGAGATGATCAGCACCAAGAAGGATGGATCAATTGCAGCTTTCATCCAGGAGCAAAACCAACACATTCGTCGCCAGGAGAACCAGATGTGCGCAGATATGATAGAACTAAAGAAGGCATTGACCAAGATCACGGAGTTGGAGGAAGAACTCAAGTCTACGTGCGATGGATATGAGGAGGAGATCGCCACGTTGTTGGAAAAGAATGACGACCTGATACAGAAGATCGGAGTATTCATGGGCGACCTAGCTCCAGGAGGAGAAGATGACGATTCTACTTGCCCGGATAACTACATCATCATCGACGACACTGACTCAGACCCCAGTGAAGATGACTTTGTTGATGAAGCTGGAGCAGATATCATGGAGTCTTCGACCGATCAAAATTTCTAGTAGACCACCATATCAGTAGGAGTATTCCCCCATGTAAATAGTATAGTCCGAGCACTTTTGTAACAATTGTTAGATCGATTGTATGCCTTGATTGAATTGATTGAGTGATATTGATTGTGTTTGTCTCATGAGCATATGGGTAGTGTTTCCTCTCTAGACCTCATTCTATTCTAAATTCTCATCTTTTCTAAACCTATCAGATGCCTCCGAGACGCGACACCGGATTTGTTTTCCCACCGGAGATCACTTAGTTGATTCAGCAGCAGAATGCCCTGATGCAAGTGTTAGTACAGAACCAAGGCAACAACAACAACAACAACCCACCACCACCTGTTGATCACTTAGCCCGTTTCATGAGGCTAAATCCGCCGGTGTTTTCCAGCAGCACCGAGCCGATTGTTGCAGATGATTGGCTCCAGAAGGTCGGAAGGGAGTTGACCACTGCAGGATGCACATATGCGGAGAGAGTGCGTTTTGCCGCACATCAGCTTGATGGACCCGCGGCATCATGGTGGGAGAATTACATAGCCACACACCCTATTGACACTGTCACATGGGACCAGTTTCAGCAAGCTTTCAGTATTGCCCATGTTTCAGCAGGAGCCATGGCTATGAAGAAGCGTGAGTTTCGCAACCTACGCCAAGGAGGACGCACCGTAGGCCAGTATGTGGAGGACTTTAGTAAGTTAGCACGTTATGCTCCAGATGACGTTGCTACAGATGCAGCCAAGCAGGAGAAGTTTCTCGAAGGACTGAATGATGAGCTGAGCATGCAGTTGATTGTAGCAACCTTCAACAACTACCAGGAGTTGGTAGATAAAGCTCTCATGATTGAAGGGAAGCAGCAACAGATTGAAAACCGTAAGAGGAAGTATGGACAAGGGAAGTACAATTCTGGAGTTCAGCAGAAGCCACGTTTTACCCCGAAATCGGGAGGACAGTTTCAGCATACCCATGGAGGAGGTAGTTCGCACAACCATAATGGCCCCAAGAATGGTAATGGGAATGGAGGAAGCAACGGCCAGAACCGTACCAACCCTTCAACCCCAGCTAAGAGAGACCTGAGCCAAGTCACTTGCTTTAAGTGCCAGAAGACTGGACATTATGCCAATGAATGTCCTGAAGCCCAGAATGGAAATGTCAATGGAAGCTCTGGGGAGAAGCCGAACCCTTTTAACAAAGGACAAGTGAACCACGTTTACGTGGAGGAGGTTGAAGCACAGCCTGATGTAGTAGTAGGTAAGTTTTTGGTTAAGTCACTTACTGCACTCGTTCTTTTTGATACTGGTGCATCACATTCATACATATCAAGGGGATTTGTGGATAAGTATAAACTGCCCACCAAGGTTCTTAAAACACCTATGTTAGTAAGTTCACCAGGAGCAGAGTATATGGCAAGCCAAGGATGTTTTCAGATGCCATTGGCCATAGGTAGGCATGTTTTCCCCTCAGACTTGATAATCTTGGAGTCGCAAGGTTTGGATGTCATTTTGGGTATGGATTTGGCTATCGATGTACGGAGGAAACATTGATTGTGCTAGTAAGACGATTTCGCTTACCACCCCAGAAGGAAGAAGGATTAAGTATGTATCCCGGCATGTGCCGAAGAGGACTCAAGTGAATTCCTTATCAAGAGTTGCCAGGCATGCCACCGGATAGAGACATTGAGTTTTTGATCGAGCTTTTGCCAGGCACACGACCAATATCTAAGAGACCGTACAGGATGCCCGCAAAGGATTTGGAAGAAATTAAGAAGCAGATTAAGGAGTTACTGGATAAAGGCTATATACGCCCAAGTTCGTCACCTTGGGGATCACCGTACTTCTAGTGGAGAAGAAAGATGGATCGTTGAGGATGGTTGTCGATTATCGGGGATTGAACGAAGTGACCATCAAGAACAAGTACCCACTGCCGATGATCAATGATTTGTTTGACCGCTTACAAGGAGCTAAGGTATTTTCCAAGATCGATCTACGATCAGGATACCATCAGTTGAAGATTCGAGTGCAAGATATACCTAAGACGGCGTATGACTAAAGCACCTGCCTATTTCATGAACCTGATGAACAAAGTGTTTATGGAGTTTTTGGATAAGTTCGTCGTGGTGTTCATTGATGATATTTTGGTCTACTCAAAGAACGAAGAGGAGCATAAGGAGCATTTGCGTTTGGTACTTGAGAAGCTCAGAGAACATCAGTTATACGCCAAGTTCAGCAAATGTGAGTTTTGGCTGAAGGAAGTTGGATTCCTCGGACATGTTATATCCGGAGAAGGAATAGAAGTAGACCCCACCAAAGTTGACACAGTAGCAAGCTGGGAATCACCCACGTCAGTTGGAGAGATCCGGAGTTTTCTTGGACTTGCAGGATACTACCGGAGGTTCATTGAGAATTTCTCGAATATTGCTAAGCCCATGACAGAGCTGTTAAAGAAGGACACCAAGTTCAATTGGACTTAGGATTGTGAAGCTAGTTTTCAGGAGTTGAAGAAACGTTTGGTTACATCACCGGTGTTGATTCTGCCAGACCAACGCAAGGATTATGAAGTTTATTGCGACGCTTCTCCTCGAGGACTTGGAGCAGTGCTTATGCAGGAAGGAAGAGTTGTTTCATATGCTTCACGGCAACTTAAACCCCACGAGAAGAATTATGCCACGCATGATCTGGAGTTAGCAGCCGTAGTGCATGCGTTGAAGACATGGAGACATTTTCTCATCGGAAATCACTGTGAGGTGTACACGGATCACAAGAGTTTGAAGTACATTTTCACGCAAAAGGAGTTGAATCTCAGGCAGAGGAGATGGTTGGAACTCATAAAGGATTATGATATGAGATTGCATTATCACCCCGGAAAGGCTAACGTAGTAGCAGACGCGTTGAGCCACAAGAGCCATGTCAACACACTCATGACCGGAGAGTTACCGAAAGTATTAGCAGAGGATCTTCGCGAGCTATGTTTGGAGATAGTACCGAGAGGTTACGTAGCAACGTTGGAGATTCAGTCTACCTTGATGGAAAAGATCAGGGAAGCTCAAAAGACAAACAAGGAGATTGCAGAAATAAAGAAAAGGATGAGTAAAGGAAAAGCCAAGGGATTTCGTGAGGATGAGCACGATACCTTATGGTTTGAGGACCGCGTTTATGTGCCTAATGATCCGGAGATCAGGAAGTTGATCTTGCAAGAGGCCCATGATTCGTCGTATTCAATTCACCCAGGAAATACCAAGATGTATTTGGATTTGAAGGATACTTTCTGGTGGACCGGAATGAAGAAGGATATTGCGGAGTATGTAGCAGTTTGTGATGTATTGCAGAGAGTAAAGGCTGAGCATCAGAAGCTAGCAGGATTGCTACAGCCATTGCCGATACCCGAATGGAAGTGGGATAAACTAGGCATGGATTTTATCACGGGATTGCCCAGGACTCATTCAGGCTATGACTCAATATGGGCTGTAGTCGATCGTTTGACGAAAGTAGCTCATTTCATCACAGTGAAGACCACTTACACCAGTCCTAAGTTGGCAAAGATATACATGACCAGAATCGTATGTTTGCATGCAGTTCCGAGGACCATTGTATCGGATAGAGGAACCCCGTTTACCTCGAAGTTTTGGAATCAGTTACATGAAACTTTGGGAACCAGGCTAGAATTCAGTACAGCTTTTCACCCACAGACAGATGGTCAGACCGAGAGAGTCAATCAGATTTTGGAGGAGATGTTGAGAGCTTGTGCGCTAGATTATGGATCTAGTTGGGACGACAACCTGCCGTATGCAGAGTTTTCTTACAACAACAGTTATCAAACCAGTTTGAAGATGGCCCCTTTCGAAGTTTTATACAGAAGGAGGTGTAGAACACCATTGTTATGGGACGAAGTTGGAGACCGTCAGTTGTTCGGACCAGATTTGATTAAAGAGTCTGAACAGAGAGTGAAGTTGATTCGCGATAGGCTCAAGGTAGCCCAGTCCAGGAAGAAGAGTTATGCGGATTCTAAACACAAGGAGACAGTTCACGAAGTCGGAGACAGAGTTTTTCTTCATGTATCACCACTTCGAGGAGTGAAGCGCTTTGGAGTTAAAGGAAAGTTAGCGCCACGTTTTGTCGGACCATACAAAGTTTTGGAGCGTATGGGAGAAGTTGCTTACAAGCTGGAATTGCCTAAGGATTGTCAGGAGTTCATGATGTATTTCACGTTTCCCAGTTGAATAAGTGCCACGCAGAGATGGCTGAGATACCACTGAGAGATACAGTGCCACTGGAAGCGATTCATTTGGAAAGTAACTTGACCTATGAGGAGAAACCACTCAAGATTCTTGAGTATGCCAGCCGAGTCACCCGCAGCAAGGTTATCAAGTTCTGCAAAGTTCAGTGGAGTCACCACACTGAAGATGAAGCCACCTGGGAGCGAGAGGAAGATCTACGGAAGAACCACTCTCACCTATTTTCTAGCCAACCCGAATCTCGAGGGCGAGATTCATCTTAAGGGGGTAGGTTTGTAACATCCCAAATTTTCAATTTGGAATGTTATATATTAGATCATCATTGCATCGCATATTTTATTGCATTTTGGCAAATCCTCGAAAATCCTAAGCAACTCAAGGACCCTCGGAGAGAGTTGGGGATTTTTCCCGGTTTTCATATTTGATTTTTATCAAATAATAAAACGAGGATTTTTGGTTTTAATTATTGTTCACTCCGAAAAATATTTCATATTAAAATAAATGAGAGGATAAAATATGACTTCTCCAAAATAATTGAAATATTGGAGGAAAAATATTAAAATCAAATATTTGATTTTATTCGGATTTTATTTGCAATTTTAACTGCATTAGAAAAATTGCATGTTTACAAAACTGCATTTTTGGGCCAAGAAAATGTTCATCTCGTTCTAATTATTTTAATTAGACGGTGAAAATTTGTTTTGGCATTTTTGGATTTTTATTTATTTTTGTATGATATTTTTATTTCGGCGGAATTATTTAAAAAAATTAAAAAATCGCCCGAGCGCGGACTGGGCCGAAGCCCAACCGCGCGGCCCAGCAGCCGACCCTGAGTCGTCCCCGACCTGGAGACGGACTCCCGCCGCCGCCCGTGTCCCTCCAGGACACGTCGCCGCCACCGCCTTGCCCCCTCCCCCACGGCACCCCCTCCCCTCCTATAAGTACCGCCCACCGCCGCCCCTCTCCCTCACCCCGTTCCCGCCCCGACCCGCACCCGCCGACGCCGGAGGAGCCCGACGCCGGAGCCGACCCCGCCGAAGGAGCCGCCGCCCCGGAGCCCGTACGCCGCCGCCCAAGCCCCGGTTCGCCGCCCCGACGTCGCCCGAGGCCCGCCGCCCCTCGCCGCCCCTCGCCCAACCCGCCGGAGCCCCGTCCGACCCAGCCGGAGCCCGTCCCAACGAGGTAGCCGAGCCGTTCGAACCGCCTGGTTTTTTTAAAACCGCTCGGTTTATTTTTTTCGAAACCCTAGATTTATTTTTTTAGATGGGTTTATTTTTTTTGGTTTAATTAATTAGTGAACGTTCACCGATCTGTTCGTTTTAACGAACGTGTTCGCGGTTAGTCGCCGTTAACGAACGTCCGTTCGTTTAACTGTTCGTCAGTTTTCTTTTTCGTCGGTCTTTCCGCGATTATTCCAGATCGCGATTTCTGATCAGATTTTCGTTCTGGTTTATCTTTTCGCTCGTTTATCGGAATCAGTCGATTCAAGCGCCTAGAGTTTTGTCTCAAAATTCTCTTTCCGTTTAACCAACTCAAACAAGGTTTTGCTACTGTAAAATTTGACTTAGATCCAGATTAGTACATGAAGCTTGTTTCTTTCGCCGTTTGACTTTCGTTGCTTCGTTTGATTTGATTCTTTTTGCAAACCGGAGTTCTTAAGTTGAACTTTCTGGTTAGATCTTTTATTTGAGTTTTACCTGTGCATTTGATGAGTGCTTATTGTATGCTTGTTTGTTTGCGATAGAGTACCCGGAGTGCGCCGCTTGCTACTTCGAATCTCTAAGTTTCACGGATCATCAGCAAGGCAAGTAACACCTTGATCATACCTCTTTTACTACCCAGTTTTATTGCATTAGACAAATCCTCAAACATTGCATGATTAGGATCTAATTAAATTCTGGGTATTGGGAAGTAGTTGAGGTAGTACCTATTACCTGTTTTATTATCAAACCCTTGGGAGTTACCTCTACGTTTGCTTATATTGCTATGCTATGCTAGTAGACGTGGATTGGCTTTGAGTGTATCCATGACAGATGTGAGATTGTTAATATATGGTTAAACTTAAGGTGGCAACTAAAACTCACATCTGGGTGGATTGAGGTACCTGGGTATTCCAGGATTGCCTGTTTCTTTTGGACCGCCACCCAGGTTCAAAGGGATCATGAGATTATTCATGCTAGAAACTTCCGTGTGCAGCCACAAGCTATTATGGGCTCTACCATAGTTGATTAAGTTGTGTGAACTCTTACAGTGGTAGACTAGCAGATGTAGGGGATGTAGGTGTACCGTCTACCCATCGTAAGGTGCTAACGCTTCTGAAAGACTGTGTCTCGGTCATCCGTTTCTCAAACATCATGTAGTGCGAGAATCAAGCGGAGGCGATCGAGTCTTGTGGGGAAAAGTGCACAAACCTCTGCAGAGTGTACAATCTAATCATGGTTAGCCGTGTCCCCGGTTATGGACATCTTGAGTATCTAGTACTTGGATTATCATGTGAATCTCATCATGTTACTTTAATTAATTTTGTTGGGTTAATGATGATACTTAATTGGGATTGAGAATGCTGTCAACCATTCTCAATGTTTAACAACCACCATGATAGTTAAATAAAATTTATTCCTTTGCAGTAGGGAAAAATTGGCTTTTTGCAAAAGATAGTAACCATAGAGCCTTCTACCAGCCAAATATGCATGTAGTGATAGCATCATTCTGTTCATTACTCTCTATGTGTTATTTTGCCAGCATATTCCATGTGCTGACCCGTTTCGGGCTGCAACGTTTCATGTTGCAGACTTTTCAGACGACGAGTCAGGTGCCTTAGGTTGTGTTTTTATACTCAGTGATGCCGTTGGAGTTGATGGACTCACTTATCTTCCAAGTCTTCCGCTGTTATCGTATTTAGATGGCCTTCAGCCATATTTTTCATACTTATTCTCTTTTGAGATACTCGTTGTAATAAGTGTGTGATTGCTACTCTGTTATAAATCCTCCATTTGTACTGTGCGTGTCAGCATTACTGATCCAGGGATGACACTGGTGCACAGCAGCACAGACTGTTTGAGGTCTGGTCGCTACACAAGTCCTCCCGAGTTCGGGGTGAAACGGGGCCTCTGATGAGCTCCAGAATTATACTTCCCTTGTCCATACTTCCTCTTCCGGTTGTCAATCTGTTGTTGCTTCCCTTCAATCATGAGAGCTCTGTCCACCAACTCCTGGTAGTTATTGAAATTTTCCACCATCAACTGCATGCTCAGCTCATCATTCAGTCCTTCCAGAAACTTCTCCTGCTTAGCTGCATCTGTATCAACGTCATCTGGGGCATAACGTGCTAGCTTACTAAAGTCATCCACATACTGGCCAACGGTGCGTCCTCCTTGGCGTAAGTGGCGAAACTCACGCTTCTTCATGGCCATAGCTCCTGTTGATACATGGGCAGTGCGAAAAGCCTGCTGAAACTGATCCCATGTCACAGTGTCGATGGGGTAAGTGACTATGAAATTCTCCAACCATGATGCTGCGGGTCCATCAAGATGATGTGCGGCAAAAGGCACTCTCTCCGCTTCTGTGCATCCTGCAGTAGTGAACTCCCTTTCAATCTTGCGGAGCCAATCATCTACAATAATCGGCTCGGTGCTACTTGAGAACACCGGCGAATTCAGCCTAAGAAAACTGGCTAAGTGATCAACTGGTGGTGGTGGGGGTGGGTTGTTGTTGTTGTTCCCCTGGTTCTGATTCTGGACTAGTATCTACATCAATGCATTCTGGTGCTGGATTAACTGAGTGAGCTCTGGTGGGAAAGCAAATCCATTGTCGCGTCTCGGAGGCATCTGTTGGGTTTAGAAAAGGTGAGAAAACAGAGTAGAATGAGGTCTAGGGGGAAAACACTACCCATATGCACATGAGACAAACACAAACATATCACTCAATCAGTCAAGCAAGGGCATACAATCGGTCTAGAACTATCGTTACAAAAGTGCTCGGACTATACTATATACATGGTGGAATTCTACTACGGATTTGGTGGTCGACTAGAAAAATTGATCGGTCGAAGAATCCATGATATTTGCTCCTACTTCATCAACATAGTCATCATCGCTCTCATCGGGATCCGAGTCGGTGTCGTCGATGATGATGTAGTTCTCCGGGCAAGTGGAACTGTCGTCTTCTCCTCCTGGCGCGGGGCCTCCCATGAATACTCCCAGCTTCCTTGTCAGGTCGTCATTCTTCTCCACTAGTACGACAATTTCCTCCATATAATCCTTGCAAGTAGCCTTGAGTTCTTCCTCCGGTTCCGTGATCCTTGTCATTGCCTGCTTCAAATTTGACATGCCTGCGCACATCTGGTTCTCCTGGCGTCGAATGTGTTGGTTTAACTCCTAGATGAAAGCTGCAATCAATCTATCCTTCCTGGTGCTGATCATCTCCCATTGCTCATCTCGGCGCCCACAAATCTGGTAGATAGTATCCTTGAGATCATTGTGGTAAACTTCTCCAATGTGTCCCATGGTAATGTGGGCTGCCATACTCTGTCCTAGACTCCAGGTTGGTGCATCAAAGGAAAACTCTATGGGCTCAGTGACTTGCGTAAACGTCCTTCCTGGAACTTGAACTTGAATCATCCAGCGCTCCTCTTCTGGTAAGGTGGTGTTGTAAGTCCCTGTGAAGCTTCGTATTCCAATGTTCAGGTATTTAGTGACTTCCTTCAGGTGACGTCCAAAAGGGGTGTCTTCATCTGGTTGCGTGAACTTGTTCCTTGCATCCGCCATCCTAAAGAATAGAAAATGCAGAGGAGTTAGAAATGATAAGAGAGTAGTGATCTAGGGCTTTAGCTTAGTGGTCGTGTCCTACAGTCAGCGTGTGCTCTGATACCATCTTGTAGCGACCAGACCTCAAACAGTCTGATCTCTGTGCGTCAGTGTCATCCCTGGATCGGTAATGCTGACATGCACAGTACTTGAAGGATTTATAACAGAGTAGCAATCACACACTTATTACATCGAATGTCTCAAAAGAGAACTTATTACAAATAATATGCCTTAAGGCCATATAAATACGATAATAGCGGACGGCTTGGAAGATAAAGTGAGTCCATCAACTCCAACGGCATCACTGAGTGAAAGACCACGACCTAAGGCACCTTACTCGTCGTCTGAAAAGTCTGCAACATGATATGTTGCAGCCCGAAAACGGGTCAGCACATGGAATATGCTGGCAATATAACACCAAAGAGTAATAAACAGAATAAAGCTATCACTATATACATATATGGCTGGTGGAGGCTGTATGGTTTATATGTTTTGCGAAAAGCCAATTTTTCCCTACAACAAAGGAATAAATTTTATTTAACTACAAAGTTGGTTGCAAACATTGAGATGGTAAACCCCATCTCAATCCCAATTAAAAGTAATTAATAACCCAATCAAATTTTATAATTAAGAGTGATGAGATCCACATGATAATCCAAAAACCAGATACTCAAGACGTCCATAACCGGGGACACGGCTAATCAAGATTAGTTTGTACACTCTGTT
Organism: Triticum aestivum; assembly: GCF_018294505.1. Taxonomy (NCBI): domain Eukaryota; kingdom Viridiplantae; phylum Streptophyta; class Magnoliopsida; order Poales; family Poaceae; genus Triticum; species Triticum aestivum. Next base: position 262,945,721 of record NC_057805.1, read on the forward strand.
GAGGTTTGCGCACTTTTCCCCACAAGACTCGATCTCCTCCATTGGATTTCTCGCACTACATGGTGTTTCAGAAACGGATGACCGAGACACAGTCTTTCAAAACCGTTAACTCTTTACTCTGGGTAGACAGTACCACCTACATCCCCTACATCTGCTAGCCTACCACTGAAAGAGGTCACACAACATACTCAACTATACCAGAGCCCATAATGGCTTGTGGCTGCACACGGAAGTTTCTATCATGAATAATCTCATGATCCCTTTGAGCCTGGTTGGCAGTCCATAGGAGAATCACACGGTACCCGGGATTTCCAAAAAAAATACAGGCAATCACTAGGTTCCCCAGGTGCCTCAATCCACCCAGATGTCTATTAAAGTTGCCACCTTAAGTTAACCATTACTTAATAATACTCACATCTGTCATGAATAATCTCAAACCCAAACCACGTCTACGAGCGTAGCATAGCAATATAAGCAACGTAGAAGTAACTCCCATAGGTTTGATAATAAACAAGTGAATAGGTACTACCTAATCTACTTCCCATACCCACAATTTAAATTAGATCCTAACCATGCAATTGTTTGTGGATTGATCTAATGCAATAAAACTGGGTAGTAAAGAGGTATGATCAAAGTGTTACTTGCCTTGCTGATGATCCGCGAAACCTAGAGACTTGTAGTAGCACGCTTCGCACTTCGGGTACTCTATCGCAAACAGACAAACATACAATAAGCAACCAAGCAACAACACACGGGTAAAACTCAAAAAAAGATCTAACCAGAAAGTTCAACTTAAGAACTCCGGTTTGCAAAAAGAATCAAACCAAACGAAGCAACGAAACTCAAACTCCGAAAGAAACAAGCTTCGTTTACTAATCTGGACTAAAGTCAATTTTTCAGTAGCAAAAACTTGTTTAAGTTGGTTAAACAGAAAGAGGGTTTCGAGACGAAACTCCAGGCGCTTGAATGGCCTCATGCCGATAAACGAGCGAAAAGTTAAACTAAAATGAAAATTGGATGAGAAATCGTCATCGAAAATAATCGCAGAAAATATGAGAAAAAGAAAAACTAACGAACAGACTAACGAAAGAATGTTCATTATCTGTGGCTAACGGGCGAAAACCGTTCGTTAAAACGAATGTACGGACGAACGTCCGCTAAATAACTAAACCGAAAAAAACCAAACCGAAACTAAAAAAATGGATAGGTTTTTCAGAAAAAATGGATCGATTTTCTCGCGAAAACCGAGTCGGTGGCTACCTTCGGCGGCGTCAGGCGGAACGGCGGCGGCGGCGGGCAGCTCCTCCGGCGGGGTCGGGCGGCGCGGCAGCGGCGGCGGCTGGGCCTCGCGGCTTATAAAGCCCCCAACCCCCCCACCCCCCGCCCCCCCCCCCGCGGCGGAGTCCCGGGCGGATACGGCCCAAGGTCGGTTTCTTTTTTTTTTAATTATTCCGTGCAGAAAAACGAGTAAAAGAAATACTAAACGGACTCCAAAAATCCTGAAATAAAATTTCCTCGTCCTCTAAAAATCTATGGGACAAGGTGAACATTTATTTGGGACTCTAATGCAATTTTGAAAAACGCATATTTTTCCTAATTCAAATTAAATAGCGATAAAACTCCGAAAAAAATCTTATTTGATTTTAATATTAAATCTCCAATATTTCTTTATTTTGAGGAAGTCATTTTATACTCTCTCTTTTTATTTTTATAAAAGAAATATTTATGAAGAGAAAATAATTAAAATCAAACGATCCTCTTTTCAAAATTCGAGAGAACTCAAATATGAAAATAACGAAATTCCCAACTCTCTCCGTGGGTCCTTGAGTTGCGTAGAATTTCTAGGATCAAGCCAAAAAGCAATAAAATATGATATGCAATTGATGATCTAATGTATAACATTCCAAATTGAAAATTTGGGATGTTACAGTATCTTCAATCAGTTTGCTCGTGAAGTGAATGCAGTCCTCCCCAAGCTCGAGGCCACACGCCCGCTAAGGTGGTCCAAGTGTGCCATCACCTTCAGTTCGGCGGATCAGGTCAAGTGCGCAGCCACCGCTGGCGCCCTCCCGATGCTTTGTTCCCCAGTCATCAGCAACGTGCAAGTCACCAAGACCCTCATCGACGGCGGTGTAGGGCTCAACGTCCTATCCGTCGACACGTTCGACAACCTCCAAGTGGCATATGACCAGCTCCAGCCTACCAAGCCTTTCTCGGGAGTGACCGACGGCTCCACCACACCGATAGGGCAGGTCCGCCTCCCTGTCACCTTCAGGGAACGCAAGAACTACCGCACCGAGCTCATCGACTTCGACGTCGCACACATCCGCTTGCCGTACAACGCCATCCTCGGGTATCCAGCCCTGGCCAAGTTCATGGCGGTGACCCATCACGGCTACAATGTCCTCAAGATGCCGGGAAGCGGCAGAATCATCACTGTCCCATGCGAAGAAAGAGATGCGGTGTGCTCCCTTGAGTGTGCCTTCCAAGCTGCAGCAATCGACGACCCCGACAGCAAGGGCGACGGCCCTCCTGAGGCCATCCCCATGAAGAAGAAGCAGTTGTGCCGTGCCGGACCTTAGGAGGGTGGCGACGCAGCTGGAACCTCGTCAGTATCAGTGCCCGCACTAGGGACGCCTCCCTCCATTGCATAGGAAGGCGCGCCCGGCGCCCTCCTCGGGCAGGGCTCAGGGGCTCTCTTCTGGAGGGCCTCCGACCTTGCCAACATCACGGGGGAGGCGCTTGGGCACCACTTGGAGGCGTGCTTCATGGCACGTTTCCCTCAGGAGAACACAGGGCGAGGAGCGCCCACCGCTCAGGAGTTCATCACCAGGACCACTCAGGAACTGCAAGACGCAAGGGCCATGCGCGGCAGCCGCCGCTCACCAGGCGCAGCTCCCCATCCAGGCGAGGATGCCGGGCTGCGCATCTGCATCGATGTCCCAGGGCTCAACAGGGCCGCATTGAATTCCACAATTAAGTGAACACGGTGATAGCATTGGTCAGACCAAAAGATGTAATGGTGTATGCTCGAGGGATCAACCACGAGTAAGACAACATTATGAACATCGTTGGTTCTGATTTGATTTGAGGATTGAGGATAACCCACACTCAAATCAAAGTTTGGACAAGACAATAGATCCAACAATTGATCACGAGGATCAATCGATGAAGATATCACCTTTCTTCAACACACACACATAAAGATATCCCTTAGTGATGAACTAAGTCGGACAAGCTTTTATCTTCCAACTCTCCAAGTTGTTGTTTAGCTCAACTGACTAGTTCAGGTTATCCAGCACAGAATCTTGGGGAATGGGTGGTTTGGAGGAAAACCAACATGATCACGAACTCAACATAGCGGTCAGGTGACAACCTGGTAATACTTCCGAGAAGATATTCGGAACATTACGAACCACCGATATGTTACTAAACTCGAGAACAATCTTGATTTTCAGAGCAAGAAGATATGATCAAATAAGCAAAGGATTGAATAATCCTAACTCATTGATCGAAGAGTGCACCAGAAATAAGGACTAGGTAACACAATCTATCTTAGAATGATGATTCAATAACCAACACGCTAAGAATGAGAATATTGTCCATTTACTACCAAGCAACGAGTTGCTCGGAGTATTGATTTCACACATCACAATTCACCTGTCGGCATTCCGGTTACAACAACACGAGGACCGAGGAATGAATGATGATGGTGAGAAGTATCACTGCATCAAGAATTCGTAAGAGATGGTGCAATTCCTATGATATTCTTGACATAAATAGGCTAATACTCCAAGGTAGAACAGAACAAAAGCTGGTTTGGCATTTGATCTGCGGAATACAACTACTTTGACCCAATCCTAGAATTGTATAAGGTACTCGAGTTTGTTTCTCCTAGTCATTCTGGAATAGAACAAACCGACGGACCATAAAAATAATAGGCATCGATGAGCATCAATGCATGACATGCTCTTGACCTTCAATTGATAGACGAAGGTCAGAAAATAACTAAAGAGGGACAACTCAAAGGAACATACGATTTTCTGAGTTGCGGGTGCATAGATTAGCATGTCCAACGAGTTCAACATATTTCTTCCGGATAACCCATGCAGAAAGGTAGAACTGACAGAGTCATAATATGAATGGAGTGCTCCTCAAGAGCACCCTGGCTGTTATCTTTTGGTTCAAAAGAACTTCTGCCATAAGCAGTTCATGGTATTTGGAAGAAGGAAATACCACAGACCTCGAGGACTAACTCAATGGTTACTAATATCCTAAAGGAACTAGCAACACTATCAACATGAAGTAAGTAGGGTGAATCTCGGGTTCAAGAACCCAGGAATAGAATCCCTACTAACTAAATAGCATCACGGGATGCTTTCGAGAATGATGGCGAGAATTATCACACTGGGAAAACAAAACATGGCTAGATTACTAGGTGATCCTATAAGACACCTAGGGTCATAATAATAGCTCCAACATATATGTCGAGGCAATGGAGTACCTCAGCACACTGATTAGTATGGTTAAACTGGCCCAAAGAAACATCGGGAAAGGAAAGAAGGAAGTTGCAAATGCATCAGACTATTTGGAGACCTGGAATAACTCGGACATCATAACGGCTGTAAATGCTCAAAAAGATTTGAGACATCCTGCAAAATGATAGCATAGCCACTCATCATTACAATATCAAGGTTCCGAGATCAACTGTTAACACACGAAAGTAGTAGGAACTGAACTGAGGCATGAAACCACCAATCCTAGAAGTCTACGGATTAGTAACACGTGATCCTGGTAGAAAGATGAGAAGCCTAGTTCCTTAACCCCATAGGAAAGATAGGATGACTCGGATCAGAAGGGCATAAGGTAAAGGAGTAAAAAGAGCCTTCCGTTCCCTTCCACTATCAATTCCCTTATATAACTAAAGCATTTCTAGACTCAACTTTGACCAGTTTGGCTTGGTAATCCTACAGGCAGTCAGGCTCTGATACGAAAGCTGTCAGGACCCCGATTCTAAGTCACACCAATCTAGCATGTCACAGATCATATCACTTTCCGGCCTCACGCACGGTATTCCCACGGGTGCCACCTTACCTGGCCTAGGACCGTTTGCGCCTTTTGGCTCACGTATATGATAGTGTCGCTAGCATCCATATGACAGAGAACCCGGGCCGACATGACTAGTCGTGAACCCAAAGTGGCACTAACTTACGGGGACAGACATACATGAACCAGCATCGAACGTGTCGGTCAGCAGCGTGTGAATCTAGGCTGTAGCAACTGGGCTAACAGGACCCCGGGAACCTGGGCTGTAGTAGGCTAGCAGGACTCTGGAAGTCACCGCGTGACATTTCCCCAAAGGGACAGACACAGGAACGAAGTGGATTGCATGACGGCCAGTCTAAGTGTTCCGGAGCAGTAGTAACTGGGCTAGCATGACTCCGGTAAACCGGGCTGTAGCAGACTACCATGGCTCAGTGGAAGCACTAGACTACATTTCTGCATAAGAGAGGCTACCAAGGATAGACAACTAGGTTGTCGGATCCTACACATACCAAGCATTTCAAAATCATACACACAATATGCTCGATATGTGCAAATACAACATGGCATCACAACAAGACTCTACGACTCAGAGTATTTATTCATAAGACCCCAAAGAGTCAGATATTACAAACATGGGTCTCATGACCCAGCATTCAAGTCATACAAGCAATAGCACAAGCGGAAGCTTAAACATGTCTGAGTACAGACAACTACAAATGAAAAAGGCTGAGAAGCCTGATTATCTACAAGACCCTCCCGGGGGTACAAGATCGTAGCCGAGGTAACAAGCTAAACGTCGAAGTACACGCTGAACTACTAGCGAGACTGAAATCTCTCTGCAAAAACATAAATTAAGCAAACGTGAGTACAAATGTACCCAGCAACACTTACATCAGAACTATCTACATATGCATCGGTATCAACAAAAGGGGAGGTGGAGTTTAACTGCAGCAAGCCAGCTTTGACTCGGTGGCTATTCTAAACTACGACTCCAAGTAACTCTTTTGAGGTGGCGCACACGAGCCCACATATTCACCAATCAATACACCACTATGGATCCGCTCCCGTCTCCCTACGAGAAGGCCATCCATAGCACTCACGCTTATCTTGCGCATTTTAGAGTATCCACTTCAAGTTGTCTATGAACTGTACAGGCAACCCAGAAGACCTTTAGCATGGACGCGGCTATTCGAATAGATGATATTAACCCTGCAGGGATGTACTTCTTCACACATGCTCTCGCCGCTTACCACCATGTACACGTCGTGTATCTCGGCAACCTTCAAGCGGAAGCCTGGCTGTCAGGACCCCGATTCCAAGTCACATCGATCTAGTCGGTAACACCTCATCTCACTTTGCGGCCTCACGCACGGTATTCCCACAGGTGTCGCCTTACCATGGTCCGGGACCGTTTGAGCCTTTTGGCTCACGTATATGATAGTGTCGCTAGCATCCATATGACAGAGAACCCGGGCCGACATGACTAGTCGTGAACCCAAAGTGGCACTAACTTACGGGGACAGGCATACATGAATCAACATCGAGCATGTCGGTCAGCAGCGTGTGAATCTGGGCTGTAGCACTGGGATAACAGGACTCCGGTGAACCGGGCTGTAGCAGGCTAGGTAGGACTCCGGATGTCACCGTGTGACATTTCCCCGAAGGGACAGACACAGGAACGAAGTGAATCACATGCCGGCCAGTCAAGTGTTCCGGAGCAGTAGTGCTGGGCTAGCAGGACTATGGTGAACCGGGCTGTAGCGGACTACTATGGCTCATGGAAGTACAAGACTACATTTCCCCATAAGAGAGGCTACCAAGGATAAACAACTAGGTTGTCGGATCCCACACATACCAAGCATTTCAATCATACACACAATATGCTCGATATGTGTAAATACAACATGGCATCACAACAAAACTCTACGACTCAATGTAATTATTCATTAGGCTTCGAGGAGTGAGATATTACAAACATGGGTCTCATGACCCAACATTCAGAGCATACAAGTCAAAGCACATGCGGAAGCTTAACATGTGTGAGTACAAACATCTACAAATGAAAAAGGCTGAGAAGCCTGACTATCTACCAGATCCTGCCGAGGGCACAAGATCGTAGCTGAGGTATCAAGCTAAACGTTGAAGCCCACACGGAACTACTAGCGAGACTGACGTCTCTCTGCAAAACATAAAATAGCAAATGTGAGTACAAATGTACCCAGCAAAACTTACATCAGAACTAACTACATATGCATTGGTATCAACAAAGGGGGTGGTGGAGTTTAATTGCAGCAAGCCAGCTTGACTCGGTGGCTATCTTAAACTACGACTGCAAGTAACTCTTTTGAGGTGGCGCACACGAGTCCACATATTCCCCATATCAATACACCACTATGGATCCGCTCTCGTCTTCCTACGAGAACGCCATCCATAGCACTCATGCTTATCTTGCACATTTTAGAGTATCCACTTTCACTTGTCTATGAACTGTACAGGCAACCCAGAAGTCCTTTACCGCAGACGCGGCTATTCGAATAGATGATGTTAACCCTGCAGGGGTGTACTTCTTCACACACGCTCTCACCACTTATCGCCATTTACACGACATGTACTCGGCATCCTTCAAGCGGAAGCCCAGCGAGGGTGTCGGTCACGGCCTACCTAAACACTCAAGTCTCTAGTCCAGGTTTATCGCCTATTCAGGTTCCATCCACAGGGAGTCCGACCGAGGTTTCCACATACGGCCCCGAACGATGTGTACAGGGTTCCGAGACACCAAACGGGCGCCCGGCATACCCGGCCACGTGCCTACCGCATCACAACCCACCCCTCAGATCAGCGCTACGCATGGCCTCCAGCATACTACAAACACCAGAAACTACTTGCAACTCCTGGACAGAGGACAAGGGTGGTTAAGAAGCCGAGAGAGTCAATTAAGGATCCCAATGTGTGGTAGTAGCTGATCATGGATCACAAACACAGAACTCAGTTCCTGAGGACGATTTCAATGAGACAACCCACCTTGTACTCCTACATGGCCTCTCACCGCTACATTTACCAAATCGTGTTCACACACTTAGCTCTCAACAGTAAGACATGTTCACACACCTCCAATTCATCCCTGATGAATCAGACCTGACTCAACTCTAAACAGTAGCAGGCATGACAAACAAGCATGAATGAGTAGGCACATCAGGGCTCAAACAACTCCTACTCATGCTAGTGGGTTTCATCTATTTACTGTGGCAATGACACGTCATGCGGAGGAAAAGGGGTTCAACTACCGCAGCATGTAACCGTTGAATCGTTGTTGTCCTAATGCAGTAAAAGAGAGCAGGAGCGAGAGAGTGGGATTGTATTGGAATGAACAAGGGGGTTTTGCTTGCCTGATTTAGTGGTAGTAGGATACTGCCCTTCAGTCGGATATTCGTGAGTATCCTCGGAGGCGGAACCTACCACAAAAGACACATCGGAACACAATCATCACATGGCAATATGCAACAATATGATGCATGCTATGACATGGCAATATGGGTGTGTTTTGGCTAATGCATTCTAAAACAGGTTGGTTTGAGTCCATTTGAATCAAATATTCAAATGAAAGCCCATGATATGAAGTCATATTAATGCATTAGCTTGTTTCACCTAAACAGCGAGGTTAAAGTATTCTAACATGCATTAAGCCATTACCGATGGAAAGATTGGATTTTTTGATCATTTTTCATATATAAATTATTTCATTCTGAGCTACGGTTGATTTTATATGAATTTTAGAAGTTTTGGGTATTTTCTGAAAATAATAAATCATTTCTGATTTATTTCAAAATTCCAGAAAGTAATTACTGCATCAGCTTGACGTCAGGGGATGTCAGCAAGTCAACAGGGGCGGGTCCAGGTCAAACCTGACCAGTGGGTCCCACTGGTCAGTGTCACAGTACTAGTTAGGGTCACTGACATGTGGACCCAGTCAATGGCCACGTCAGCATGGTCAATGCTGACGCGTGGGGCCACTGTGATTAGTTAATACTAAGCAAAAACTAATCTAAGTTTAATTAGTCAGTGGGGCCCTGCTATGAGTGTCACTAGGTGTTGACTAAGTGCGTCATTAGCCCTAACTAATCTGCCATGTCACCCTCGCCAGAGTTACGCCGGCGGCGACCAAAACGCGGCGGAGGCGCACTGGAGTGGCCCGGGTTTCGCCTCAGGCCACCGTTTGACACGCGGAAGGGCGTGTTTGAAAGAGGAAAGCGCGGCGCGTCTGTGGGTGGCCGTGGTTCGAGTGGGGGTGGACAGAGTCAACGGCGGCGAGCTCTTTTGCGGCCGCCGGAGTTCGGGCATGCACCAAAACGGGGCTACGGAGCAAGGCGTGAAGATCTGGTGGGTGTGCTCGGCTCCTGGGTGTGCTCTGAGTGCAGCGGTGGGCTCGGACGCGTGCTTGCACGGCCGTAGTCGCGGTGGCGACATGACCGGCGGCGAGGAGCTATCGGCTCCGATGGCCACGGTGGCTAGAAGGCGCGGACGAGCACGGGGAGAGAGGGGAAAGAGGCAGGGGCTCACGGCGAATCCAGCAGAGGCAACGGCGAGGCCGGGGAGAGCCTGGAGCTCGTGAACCCCCGAAGAGTTCGCCAGCGGCCAGATGTTGAAGACGATGTCGGGGACAACACTGCAGGGCTTCCGGTGGGGCGTGGCTCAGTGAAGAGGAAGAGGGGGTCGAGGCGGAGCCTCTGAGCGCAACGACGAGGTGAGGAAGTGGTTGTGGCCACGGCGGTGCTCATCGGCGGCGACGGCTGCACTCGGCACGGGTGAGAGAGAGAGGGGCCACGGGGAAGGGTGAGAGGGGTCAGGGGGTTGCGTGGCATCTCCGCGGTGTCGTCTAGGCGCACCGGGGAGGATCCAGGCAGGCAGGGAGGGAGGAGGTGGCCGGCGCGGGGCGGGCACACGCCTCCATCCTCCTGGCAGGAGGAAGACGACACGGGAGGGGCCAGGTGGCTGGGCTGGCCAGTTGGGCCAGCCAGGTTGGCTTTGGTAGGTGCCAGGTAGGTATCCTCTCTCTCTCTGCTTTTCCTATTTTAGTTTCTGTTTTCTATTATTTTGTAGTCTTTAGGGCTTTACTAAAATTACTTCAACAGATCCAAAAATCATGAAACTGCTCAATGCCACTGATTCGAATATAACCAACAGCAAACATTTTAGTTTATGATTATTTGAGCATTTAAAATATTATATAGCATTTAAATGCCAAAATGCAAATAGAGTATGATTTAATTCAGTGACCCAATGTTGTCCTAGAAAAATGTGAACCATTTTTCACAGAGGTTCTAGACCAAGGCAAAGATGATGAACATTTTAGAAGGGCATTTCAGGTTCATTGAAAAAGTATTTAGTAACCCTAGTTGGTTTAAGTGGTGCTGGGGGTTTCTGTCATCCCCATTTCAACTTTCTGAGAAAATTTAACATGATGACATGATGATCATGCAAGGACAAGCAAAGGCTAAGCTAGGGCTGTGACAACTCACCCCCACTAAACAAGAATCTCGTCCCGAGATTCAAGAGGTGAGGTAAGAAGACAGAGGGGATACAAGCTAACATGATCTTCATGATCCATTGCTTCAGATTGATCTTGGCGTCCTTTATTTCGAGATCTTCATCTAACACGATGACGACGGACAGGAACTCTACAGGAATCGATCTTCTAGAAGATTGGGCAACTCAAGATCAACTCTTGGGGTGAGATATAAAACATCTCATGAGCTGAGACACGAAACATACATTTAGGGGGGATGGGGTGTAACAGATGACGAAGGTGCACTAGGTAGGCAACAAATCCACGCTCGATCACGACGTAGCGAGGAGTTAACTACCATGATTCCACAACGGGGCACCTTGGGGGAGGTGACTCGTAGAGTTATTACCTTAAGTGGCAAAAAGAATTACTTTTGATACAAAGATTATTGAAACTCTCTATACCAGCCTAGGGCAATTCGCAAACGATTGTTTGAAGGAATAGGAAAGAATGGCATACTCAGTTTGGAAAGGAAACTACGGTTATAGAACAACTCGGCAAATGGAAGGCACATATCAGTTGATACCAAAGATATAACCTAGTGACTAAGCGTGCTCTCAAGAACTTGAGCATTTCCATATTCATCAAGCTTTTACCAACATCCGTGGCAAGGATCCTGGCAACACGACATACTACCATGATGACTAATGATGGATGATGCAGATACAAAGGAAGATAACACATTCTCAGACTTCCCCTTAGCGAGGCTAAGGAAACAGAATCTGGATGATCGACCGTGAGACATTTAGCACTCCGCTTCTAATGTTCTCCTTGATGTGCTAGCGTAATCCCTTCAAAGATATGGTTTGATACCTAGAACATCAAGTAAAAGGTCGGACTTCGGGAACACAAAAATCCATAAGGAACAACTATTGGAATAAATTCTACGAGATCCTTATGGGGAGGTGGCCAACTTTCTCAATCAAGATACTACAATAATAAGTCTTCCGGTTGGGTGTGTTGGCCACAACATCCACTTTACCGGGTTACGGAGAGACCAATATTATAGTTCTTGAGAAATGTTCCAACCATCATATCTGCCTGAGATTCAGATCTGGTTGGTGTCAGGATAATCCAGACTCGTCGGGTCTGGAAAGAAAAATGAAGGTTTGCAACACAAATCGACGAGATGACGTTGCGAGAATCTCGGGAAATGAACTACGATAGTGTGCTCCAAAACTTGAGCTGGTTCCGCTACAAACCTGTGAACACGCTGTCCAAGACAAGCATGACCACGTAGTAGTCTTACAACAAAACGCTACCGAGTTCAGGTGGGGAACCATCATTAATGACATCGAAGTCTCCACGCGTGGAAGTCCAAAGAATTCACCTTAGAACAGATTCCTTTATCTTGAACAAATCAATAAGTGGCTTGGTGTGCTAGGGATGCATATGGAATGAAGATGATCAGTCTATTAGGCCATAGAATACTTTGCATGTGCATAACTGACTTGGGATGGTACTAGAGGAAACAAAAACAATCTTTCTCGAACTCACGGCAGCAACTTGCACCGAATGCACATGAATTCGAGGAAGTCACTTCTTCCATCCAAGCATCAGATTCATGAACGGAACACGAAGGCATTGCTTACAAAGTTTCCAACACTAGGCTGATGTTCAACATGAATCATGGAGGAGACAAAATGCTGCTGATGGGCTCAACAGCAACTCATCGGAATTTCCATATCACTGGAATTCCACCATCATGTGAACAAGGTGATAGCATTGGTCAGACCAAAAGATGTAACGATGTATGCTCGAGGGATCAACCACGAGTAAGACAACATTACAAACATCGTTGGTTCTAATTTGAATTGACAATAGCCCATACTCAAGTCAAAGTTTTGACAACGCAATAGATCCAACAACTGATCACGAGGACCAATCGATGGAGATATCATCTTTCTTCAACACACACACACACACAAAGGTATCCCTTAACATGAACTAAGTCAGACAAGCTTTTATCTTCCAACTCTGCAAGTTGTTGTTTGGCTTAACCAACTAGCTCAGGGGTATCCAACATAGATTCTTGGAGAATGGGTGGTTTGCAGGAAAACCAACATGATCACGAACTCAACATGGCGGTCAGGTGACAACCTGGTAATACTTCCGAGAAGATATTCGGAACATCACGAACCACCGATATGTTACTAAACTCGAGAAAAATCTTGCTTTTCAGAGCAAGACGATATGATCAAATAAGCAAGGGATTGAATAATCCTAACTCATTGATCGAAGAGTGCACCCGAAATAAGGACTAGGTAGCACAATCTATCTTAGAATGAGGACTCAAACCAACACGCTAAGAATGAGAATATTGTCCATTTACTACCAAGCAACTAGTTTCTAGGAGTATTGATTTCACACATCACGGTTCACTTGTCGGTATTCCGGTTGCAGTAACACGGAACCGAGGAGCGAATGATGATGGCGAGAAGTATCACTGTGTTAAGAATTCATAAGAGGTGGTGCAATTCTCATGACAATCCTAACATAAGGAGGCAACACTCCAAGGTAGAGCAGAACAAAAACTATATTGACATTTTGATCTGCGGAATACAACTGCTTTGACCCAATCCCAGATATGGACGAGGTACTAGAGTTTGTTTCTCCTAGTCATTCCGGAGTAGAATGGCTTGACGGACCACAAGGGTAAAAGGCATCGATGAGCACGAATGCACAACTACTCCTAACTATCAACTGATAGACGGGGATCGGAATACAAACTCAATCAAAGTAACACACGATTTTCTGAGTTGTGGATGCATCGATTAGCATGTCGAACGAGTTCAACATATTTCTTCCAGACAACCCATGCAGAAAGATAGAACTGGCAGAGTCACAACATAGAATCGAGAACTCATCAAGAGCACTCTGGTTGTGATCTTTCGGTTCAACGAGGAACTTCTGCCATAAGTAGTTCATGGTATTTGGAAGAGGAAAATACCACGGATATCGAGGTCTATCGCAAGGTTTACTAATATCCTAAAGGAACTAGCAACACTATCAACATGAAGTAGGTAGAGTGATTCTTGGGTTCAAGAACCCAGGAAAGAATACCTACTAACTAATAACATCACGAGATGCTTTCGAGAATAATGGCCAGAATCATCACACTAGGAACACAAAACATGGCTAGATTACTAGGTGACTCCCTAAAACACCTAGGGTCATAATAATAGCTCCAACATATATGTCGAGGCAATAGAGTACCTCAACTCACCGATTAGTGTGCTTCATCTAGCCCCAAGGAACATCGAGAACGGAAAGAAGGGATTTGCAAATGCATCAGACTATTTAGAAACCTGGGATGACTCGGACAGCATAACGGCTGTAAATGCTCAAGAAGATTTGAGACATCATGCAAAATGGTGGCATAACCACTCAACATCACAATATCAAGGTTCCGAGACCAACTATTAACACATGGAAGTACTAGAAACTGAACTGAGACTTGAATCCATTAATCTTACAAGTCTACGGATTAGTAACTCGTTATCCTGATAGAAAGATGAGAAGCCTAGTTCTTAATCCCTGTAGAAAAGAAGACGTTGACTCAGATCAGAAGGGCATAAGGCAAAGGAGTAAAAAGAGCCGTACGTTCCCATCCACAATCAATTCCCCTATACAACTAAAGCATTTCTAGACTCAACTTCGACCAGTTTGGCTTGGTAATCCTACAGGCAGTCAGGCTCTGATACCAAAGCTGTCAGGACCCCGATTCGAAGTCACATCGATCTAGCCGGTAACACCTCATATCACTTTGCGGCCTGACGCACGGTATTCCCACGGGTGTCGCCTTACCATGGCCCGGGACCGTTTGCACCTTTTGGCTCACGTATATGATAGTGTCGCTAGCATCCATATGACAGAGAACCCGGGCCGACATGACTAGTCGTGAACCCAAATGGCACTAACTTACGGGGACATGCATACATGAATCAACATCGAGCATGTCGGTCAGCAGCGTGCGAACCGGGCTGTAGCACTGGGCTAACAGGACTCCGGTGAACCGGGCTGTAGCAGGCTAGGCAGGACTCCGGATGTCACCGCGTGGCATTTCCCCGAAGGGACAGACACAGGAACGAAGTGAATCACATGCCGGCCAGTCAAGTGTTCCGGAGCAGTAGTGCTGGGCTAGAGGGACTCCGGTGAACCGGGCTGTAGCGGACTACTATGGCTCATGGAAGCACAAGACTACATTTCCCCATAAGAGAGGCTGCCAAGGATAAATAACTAGGTTGTCGGATCCCACACATACCAAGCATTTCAATCATACACACAATATGCTCGATATGTGTAAATACAACATGGGATCACAAAAAAACTCTACGACTCAAAGTAATTATTCATTAGGCTCCGAGGAGCGAGATATTACAAACATGGGTCTCATGACCCAACATTCAGAGCATACAAGTCAAAGCACACGCCGAAGCTTAACATGTCTGAGTACAGACATCTACAAATGAAAAAGGCTGAGAAGCCTGACTATCTACCAGATCCTGCCGAGGGCACAAGATCGTAGCTGAGGTATCAAGCTAAACGTCGAAGCCCACACGGAACTACTAGCGAGACTGACGTCTCTCTGCAAAACATAAAATAGGCAAACGTGAGTACAAATGTACCCAGCAAGACTTACATCAGAACTAACTACATTTGCATCGGTATCAACAAAGGGGGTGGTGGAGTTTAACTGCAGCAAGCCATCTTGGCTCGGTGGCTATCTTAAACTACGACTGCAAGTAACTCTTTTGAGGTGGCGCACACGAGTCCACATATTCCCCATATCAATACACCACTATGGATCCGCTCCCGTCTTCCTACAAGAACGCCATCCATAGCACTCACGCTTATCTTGCGCATTTTAGAGTATCCACTTTCACTTGTCTATGAACTGTGCAAGCAACCAAGAAGTCCTTTACCGTGGACGCGGCTATTTGAATAGATGATGTTAACCCTGCAGGGGTGTACTTCACACACGCTCTCACCACTTATCGCCGTTTACACGACATGTACTCAGCAACCTTCAAGCGGAAGCCCAGCAAGGGTGTCGGCCACGGCCTACCTAAACACTCAAGTCTCTAGTACAGGTTTATCGCCTATTCGGGTTCCATCCGCGAGGAGATCCGGCCGGGGTTTCGCTCACAGCCCCAAACGATGTGTGCAGGGTTCCCGAGACACCAAACGGGCGCCCGGTACACCGGGCCATGTTGTATCTACCGCATCATAGCCACCCCTAGGGTCAGCGCTACGCACGACCTCCAACACATATCCTACAAACACCAGAAACTAGTTGCAACTCCTGGACAGAGGACAAGGGCGATTAATAAGTCAAGCGGGGTCATATTTCAGGGCCCAACGTGTGGTAGTAGCTGTTCATGGATCACAAACACATAACTCAGTTCCTGAGGACGGTTTCAGTGAGACAACCCACCATGTACTCCTACATGGCCTCTCACCGCTACCTTTACCAAATCGTGTTCACACACTTATCTCACACACAGTAGGACATGTTCATCACCATTCCAATTCATCCCCGATGAATCAGACCCGACTCAACTCTAAGCAGTAGCAGGCATGACAAACAAGCATGAATGAGTAGGCACATCAGGGCTCAAACAACTCCTACTCATGCTAGTGGGTTTCATCTATATTTACTGTAGCAATGACAGGTCATGCAGAGGAAAAGGGGTTCAGCTACCGCAACATGTAACAGTTGAATCGATGCTGTCCTAATGCAGTAAAAGAGAGCAGGAGCGAGAGAGTGGGATAGTATCGGAATAAACAAGGGGTTTTGCTTGCCTGGCACTTCTGAAGATAGTAATAGCTCTTCATCGATGTCATCGAACTCATCGTCGAAACCACGTTTACTAAGAGGGGACAATACCGGCAAACAAGGAAGAAACACAATCAATGCAATGCAACAATATGATGCATGCTCATGACATGGCAATATGCTGTTGATTGAACTAATGCAACTAGCAACCATATTAAATGAAGTTGGTTTGAACCCTAGGTTCAAATTCAAACCCCATATGTTAATATTCAAATGCCATTCACTTGTTCGTCCTAAACAATGATGCTAACTTGCTCAAATATGCATGGATATGACATAAACAGATTCTTCATATTTTCTGATCATTTTTCATATATAAATTATTTCATTCTGAGCTACGGTTGATTTTATATGATTTTTAGAAGTTTTGGGTATTTTCTGAAAATAATAAATCATTTCTGATTTATTTTAAAATTCCAGAAAGTAATTACTGCGACAGCCTGACGTCAGGGTGATGTCTGCAAGTGAACAGGGGCGGGTCCAGGCCAAACCTGACCAGTGGGTCCCACTGGTCAGTGTCACGGTGCTAGTTAGGGTCACTGACATGTGGACCCAGTCAATGGCCACGTCAGCATGGTCAATGCTGACGCGTGGGGCCACTTTGGTTAGTTAATACTAAGCAGAAACTAATCTAAGTTTAATTAGTCAGTGGGGCCCTGCTGTCAGTGTCACTAGGTGTTGACTAAGTGCGTCATTAGCCCTAACTAATCTGCCACGCCACCCTCGCCGGAGTTACGTCGGCGGCGACCAAAACGCGGCGGAGGCGCACTGGAGTGGCTCGGGTTTCGCCTACAGGCCACCGTTTAACCCGCGGAAGGGCGCGTTTGAAAGAGGGAAGCGAGGCGCATATGTGGGTGGCCGTGGTTCGAGTGGGGGTGGACGGAGTTAATGGCGGCGAGCTCTTTTGCGGCCGCAGGAGTTCGGGCGTGCACCGAAACAGGGCTACGGAGCACGGCGTGAAGATCTGGTGGGTGTGCTCGGCTCCTGGGAGTGCTCTGAGTGCAGCGGTGGGCTCGGACGCGTGCTTGCATGGCCGTAGTCGCGGTGGTGACATGACCGGCGGCGAGGAGTTGTCGGCTCCGATGGCCACGGTGGCTAGAAGGCGCGGACGAGCATAGGGAGAGAGGGGAAACAGGTAGGGGCTCACGGCGAATCCAGCAGAGGCAATGGCGAGGCCGGGGAGAGACTGGAGCTCGCGAATCCCCGAAGAGTTCGCTGGCAGCCAGAGGTTGAAGACGATGTCGGGGACGACGCTGCGGGGCTTCCGGCGGGGCGCGGCTTGGTGGAGAGGAAGAGGGGGTCGAGGCGGAGCCTCTCAGCGCAACGACGAGGCGAGGCAGTGGCTATGGCCACGGCGGTGCTCGGCACGGGTGAGAGAGAGGGGCAGAGGGGAGAGGGCCACGGGGAAGAGTGAGAGGGGTCAGGGGGGTGCGTGGCGTCTCCGTGGCGTCGTCTAGGCGCACCGGGGAGGAGCCAGGCAGGCAGGGACGGAGGAGGCGGCCAGCGTGGGGCGGGCACACGCCTCCGTCCTCCTGGTAGGAGGAAGATGACAGAGGAGGGGCCAGGTGGCTGGGCTGGCCAGCTGGACCGGCCAGGTGGGCTTTGGTGGGTGCGAGGTAGGTATCTTCTCTCTCTCTCTGCTTTTCCTATTTTAGTTTCTGTTTTCTATTATTCTGTAGTCTTTAGGGCTTTACTAAAAATACTTAGACAGATCCAAAAATCATGAAACTGCTCAATGCCACTGTTTGGAATATAACCAAGAGCAAACATTTTAGTTTATGATTATTTGAGCATTTAAAATATTATATAGCATTTAAATGCCCAAATGCAAATAGAGTATGATTTAATTCAGTGACCCAATGTTGTCCTAGAAAAATGTGAACCATTTTTGACAGAGGTTCTAGACCAAGGCAAAGATGATGAACATTTTAGAAGGGCATTTCAGGTTCATTGAAAAAGTATTTAGTAACCCTAGTTGGTTTAAGTGGTGCTGGGGGTTTCTGCCATCCCCATTTCAACTTTCTGAGAAAATTTAACATGATGACATGATGATCATGCAAGGACAAGCAAAGGCTAAGCTAGGGCTGTGACACTGGCGAGGGAGTCGGCCACGACCTAACTAACCACACAAGTCTCTAGTCCATGTTTATCGCTTATTCAGGTTCCACCCGCAAGGAGATCTGGCCGGGGTGTCGCTCACGGCCCCAAATGATGTGTGCAGGGTTCCCAAGCCCACCTCGACGGATGGATCTACGCTTGATACACCGTGCCATGGTGCCTAGTCTGTCCCAAGCCCACCTGTACCCGGGTGCCACTTGGTAGACTACTAACACTATCTACAAACACCAGAAACTAGTTGCAACTCCTGGACAGAGATCAGGTTGATTAATAAGTCGAGAGATCTTGGAGCGCCCGGAGCCCAATGTGTGGTAGTGACTATTCATGGATCACAAACACTGAACTCAGTTCCTGAGGATGGCTGCAATGTGACAACCCACCATGTACTCCTACAAGGCCTCTCACTGCTGCCTTTACCAAATCGTGTTCACACACTTAGCTCTCAACAGTAGGACATGTTCACCACATTCCAATTCATCCCCGATGAATCAGACCTGACTCAACTCTAAGCAATAGCAGGCATGACGAACGAGCATGAATGAGTAGGCACATCAGGGTGCAAACAACTCCTACTCATGCTAGTGGGTTTCATATATTTACTGTGGCAACGACATGTCATGCAGAGGAAAGGGGTTTGTCCTAATGCAGTAAAAGAGAGCAGGAGCGAGAGAGTGGGATTGTATCAGAATGAACAAGGGGGTTTTGCTTGCCTGACATTTTCGAAGATAGCATAACTCTTCATCGGTGTCATCGAACTCATCGTCGGAACTACGTCCACTGAGAGGGGACAAACACCGGCAACAGAGAAGAAACATAATCAATGCAATGCAACAATATGATGCATGAATTTGACATGGCAATATGCTGTGATTTGAGCTAATGCAACTAACAGCGATTTAAATGAAGTTGGTTTGAATACAAGATTCAAATTCAAACTCCATATGTGATTATTCAAATGCCATTTAATTGATTTGACCTGATCAGCACGCATAAGTTGCTCAAACATGCATGAAAATGGTACAGATGGATATATTGGATTTTTCTGATAATTTTTCATATATAAATTATTTCATTCTGAGCAACGGTTGATTTTCTATGATTTTTAGAAGTTTAGACTATTTTCTGAAATTCATAAATCATTTCTGATTTATTTTAAATCCCAGAACATATTTACTGCGTCAGCATGACCTCACACTAACTTCAGCAGGTCAACGCGGCTGCCCAGGTCAAACCTGACCTGTGGGGCCCGCGTGGCATTGACTCAGTTAACTAGCATGGTTATAATTAACCTAAACTAGAGCTGTTAGCAGGGCGGGACCCACTTGTCAGTGAGTAAGGGTTAGTTAAGCATGTGGTTAAGCCTAAACTAATGAAGCCACGTCACCTAATCCGGGATTAACCACCGGTGACCGCATCCGACGGCGGCGGCACGCCGGAGATGCTCGGGCTCGCGCCACAGGCGGTGGTTTGCGGCGGGGTTTGGCTCGACGCGAAGTGCACGCTCACGCGCTTCCAAAGCAGCAAGCGGCGGTGGCTAGGGTGCACGGAAATGACGCCGACGGCGAGAAGCGCGGCGGCCGGAGTTCGGTCAAGCTCGGAGTCGGCGTTGCGGTGCACTGTAGGACATGCCGGTGGGTGTGTTAGCTTCCTGGGAGTTCCAGGAACGCGTTGAGGTGCTCGGGCACGAGCTCTGCTAGGAGTAGCCACGACGGCGTCATGGCCGGTGGCAGAAGCTTGCGGCCATGGCGGGAGGCAGCTGGGCACGGGAACGGAGGGGGCGAGCATAGAGGGAGAAGCAGGAGCTAGTCAGCGGGCTCGGGGAAGACCTAGCGGCGTCGAATCCGTCTGTGGCGTCCGGCGGCCGTGGTGATGAGGATGAGCTCGATCCCGGCGTTGTGGTTCTTGCGGGGATGTGTCCATCGGCTTGGAGATGAAGAGTGATGCAGCGGAGCTTCTAAGGATGGTGGTTTGTCACGGGGGCAACGGTGGGCGCGTGTGCGGCTGAGGTGGCCGGCGGGGCTCTCTGTTCGGGCGAAGAACGAGGAGGGAGAGGGGAAAATGGCCAAGGGAGAAGGGGGATCAGCACGGGCCTCGTCCACGTCTCCTGGGCGCGGGGTTGGGAGGAAGGAGGCGTCGACACGGCGAAGCAGGAGGTGGTCGCTCGGGCGCGTGCGCTCGCTGTCCTACCTCTGCCTACTGGCAGAGGTACGGGACGACTGCCAGCGGCCAGCTGGGCTGGGCCGGCCAGGTGAGTTCTTTCTGTTCTATTCTGTTTTATTTTCTGTTTGTTTTCTTTTTATTTATTTGGCCACTGTTTTAAATTCAAACAAGATTCAAAACCAGTGCCAACTTCTCTGAAATATGTTTATGTTGCTAGATGCACTTTTCCAAAGCACATAAAACATTTCAGTGGCATTTGAAGTTATATTCTAATTATATGAATATAAAGTCAAATTCAAATAGGATAACGATTTAAATTCAAAGTCCCAAAATATTCCTTAAAAATGTTCATTATTTTTGGTTTGGTGCAAAAGCCTTTCCAAAAATATCAAACAATTAATAAGAACATTTTGGAAAACAATGAATGCAATTTTTTCGAGGGTTCTTTGCCCTACTTTTAATTAAAATTTTGAGGCTTCCAAATTTCCTCAATTCAAGTTTCTTGAATCTAGACATGATGCATGATGCACTCTGATGCAACTATTTACCAGCAAATTCTAGGGCTGTGACATGGTATATCGCCGAATGAGCCGCCGCAAGGTCACGCTCCTCATCCAACACATCATGTGCATCCTTACATGCTTCTTCATTAACAGTTTCAACATAAGCCAACACACGGGGCGAGTCATGATGGATATTACTTGGAAGAACCACCTCTGCCCCGTAGACCATGAAGAAGGGTGTATAGCCTGTTGACCTGTTAGGAGTAGTATTGATGCTCCAAATTACTAAGGGTAACTCCTCAACCCAACAACCCGGCGTTCGCTGCAATGGAACCATAAGCCGGGGCTTTATACCTTTCAAGATTTCCTGATTGGCCCTCTCAGCCCGACAATTAGACTATGGATGAGCCACTGATGAGACATCAAGACGAATATGCTCTCGTTGACAAAACTCTTTCATAGAACCCATAGACAGATTAGTGCCATTGTCAGTTATGATACTATGAGGGTAACCAAAACAGAAGATTATTTTCTTTATGAATTGAATCGCTGTTGCCACATCACACTTACTGACCGGCTCTGCCTCCACCCACTTGATGAATTTGTCAACTGCCACCAAGAGATGGGTCTTTTTATCCTTAGACCTCTTGAAAGGTCCAACCGTATCAAGCCCCCAGACTGCAAACGGCCAAGTAATCGGAATCATCCTCAATTCTTGAGCTGGCACATGAGCCCGTTGAGAAAATTTCTGACAGGCTTCACACTTGCTAACAAGATCTTCTGCATCTGCATGAGCCGTCAACCAATAAAACCCATGGCAAAAAGCTTTCGCCACCAAAGATTAGAGCCGGCGTGATGACCACAATCACCTTCATGAATCTCTCTTAGAATCTCACGGCCCTCTTCAGGAGAAACACAAAGCTGGAACACGCCTGTGACACTACATTGGTGTAACTCGCCATTAACAATGGTCATAGACTTAGACCACTGGGTTATCTTCCTAGCCAAAGTTTCATCCTCAGGCAACTCACTCTGGGTCATATAAGCCTTGTATGGAACTGTGAAATCAGGAAGAGCATGGAGAACCGCCACCAACTATACCTCCGGGTCGGGAATGGCAAGGTCCTCCTCTGTCGGTAACTTAACTGAAGGATTGTTCAATATATCACGAAAAACATTAGGTGGCACTGGCTTACGCTGAGACCCCATCCGGCTTAAAGCATCAGCCGCCTCATCTTTCTGCGATCAACATCGTCCACCTGATAACCTTTGAAGTGACACTGATACTATCAACCTCCCGCCGATAAGCCGCCATGAGAGGGTCTTTGGAATCCCAAGTGCCTGAAATGTGTTGAGCCACCAAATCTGAGTCACCAAAACACCTGACATGGCTTAAATTCATCTCCTTGGCCAGGCCATGGAGCAGGGCGTCATACTTAGCTGCATTATTAGTACAAGGAAACATCAGCCTTAAGACATAGCAAAAAATTTCACCTGGGGAATGATACGTCTCCAACGTATCTATAACTTTTGATTGTTCCATGCTATTATATTATCCATCTGGGATGTTTTATATGCGTTTATATGCTATTTTATATGCTTTTTGGGACTAACCTATTAACCTAGAGCCCAGTGCCAGTTTCTATTTTTTCCTTGTTTTTGAGTATTGCAGAAAAGGAAAACCAAACGGAGTCCAATTGACCTACAATTTGACGGAGATTATTTTTGGACCAGAACATGCCCACGGAGTATCGGAGACGGATCAGAAGAGTCCCGAGGCACCCACGAGGGTGGGCGGCCCGCCCTACCCCCCTGGGCGCGCCCCCGTACCTCGTGGACGCCTAGGAGACCCCCCTGACTTGTTCCCGATGCCAAGACCTCTTATATATACAAAGAAACCCAGAACATAACCTAGATCAGGAGTTTCGCTGCTGCAAGCCTCAGTAGCCACCAAAAACCAATCGGGACCCTGTTCCGGCACCCTGCCGGAGGGGGGGGGACCCTCACCGGTGGCCATCTTCATCATCCCGGCGCTCTCCATGACGAGGAAGGAGTAGTTCTCCCTCGGGGCTGAGGGTATGTAACAGTAGCTATGTGATTGATCTCTCTCTCGTGTTCTTGATTTGGCACGATTTTGCTGTATCGCAAGCTTTTCTATTATAGTTGGATCTTATGATGTTTCTGCCCCTCTACCCTCTTGTAATGGATTGAGTTTTCCCTTTGAAGTTATCTTGTCGGATTGAGTCTTTAAGGATTTGAGAACACTTGATGTATGTCTCGCATTTGCTTATCTGTGGTGACAATGGGATATCACGTGATCTACTTGATGTATGTTTTGGTGATCAACTTGCGGGTTCCGTGACCTCGTGAACTTATGCATAGGGGTTGGCACACATTTTCGTCTTGACTCTCCGGTAGAAACTTTGGGGCACTCTTTGAAGTACTTTTTGTTGGTTGAATAGATGAATCTGAGATTGTGTGATGCATACCGTATAATCATACCCACATATACTTGAGGTGACATTGCAGTATCTAGGTGACATTAGGGTTTTGGTTGATTTGTGTCTTAACGTGTTATTCTAGTACGAACTCTAGGATAGATCGAACGGAAAGAATAGCTTAGTGTTATTTTACTACGGGCTCTTGAATAGATCGATCAGAAAGAATAACTTTGAGGTGGTTTCGTACCCTACAATAATCTCTTCGTTTGTTCTCCGCTATTAGTGACTTTGGAGTGACTCTGTGTTGCATGTTGAGGGGTAGTTATATGATCCAATTATGTTATTATTGTTGAGAGAACTTGCACTAGTGAAAGTATGAACCCTAGGCCTTGTTTCCTAGCATTACAATACCGTTTACGCTCAATTCTATTGCTTGCTACCTTGCTGTTTTTATATTTTCAGATTACAAAAACCTATATCCACCATCCATATTGCACTTGTATCACCATCTCTTCGCTGAACTAGTGCACCTATACAATTTACCATTGTATTGGGTGTGTTGGGGACACAAGAGACTCTTTTTATTTGGTTACAGGGTTGTTTGAGAGAGACCATCTTCATCCTACACCTCCCTCGGATTGATAAATCTTAGGTCATCCACTAGAGGGAAATTTGCTACTGTCCTACAAACCTCTGCACTTGGAGGCCCAACAACGTCTACAAGAAGAAGGTTGCGTAGTAGACATCAGGGAAGTCAAAATAACTCCAGCCTACGAGCCCTCCTGCTGCCTAGACCCGTCAAATTGAATAGCCCAGTAAGTGTTATCTGGCTTCTCCTCAGGCGTTCTATCTTGTCATTGATGGAATAAACTAGAGCTTGAGACTTGATAGCTGTCCTTGGCATGTATTTCAAGCCATGAGGTTCGAGCTCAATGGCCCACTTGGCCACTCAGCCTATGGCCTCTCTGTTCTGAATAATATCCCCTAAGGGAGCAGAACTAAACATAGTAATGGGATGACCAAGTAAATAATGCTTCAACTTGCGATTGGCCATGACCACCCCATACAATGAAGACCTCACTAACATAATAATCTGGCCTTTTTGACCGGATATACCTTACCCATCTCTTTTCTTTCCACTACAACCGCCACGCTGACACCTCTTTTATTAGCCGCCACATATAAGAGCAAAGGCTCCTTCTCAATAGGAGATGCAAAAACTGGCAGCTCAGCTAACTGTTTTTTAAGCGCCTCAAATGCCTCATTAGCAGCGTCACTCTAGACAAAACGATTTGTTTTCTTCATCATCTGGTACAGAGGAATAGCCTTCTCACCCAGGTGGCTTATAAACCGACTTAAAGCTACAATACGACCCGCCAAATGCTGGACATCATTGACGCACGCCGGCATAGCCAATGAAGTGATAGCTTTCATTTTCTCCGGGTTAGCTTTGATGCCTCTCTCCGAAACCAAAAAACCGAAGAGCTTGCCTCCAGGAACACCAAAAAGACATTTGGCCGGGTTAAGCATCATCTTGTAGACCCGGAGATTATCAAAGGTCTCTTTCAGGTCATCCAACAGAGTCTCCTTCTTTCTAGACTTCACAACAATATCATCCACATAAGCATGAACATTACGTCCAATCTGATTATGGAGAGTTCTGGACACAACGTTGATACGTCGTGTGGGCACTCTAGAGCCTGAAAGGCATGGACACATAGCAGAAAGCTCCAAAGGGCGTCATAAAAGCTGTCTTCTCTTGGTATTTAACTGCCATCTTAATCTGATGATAACCCGAATAAGCATCCAAGAAGCTCAAACGCTTACAACCCGCTGTAGCATCTATGATCTGATCAATACGGGAAAGAGCAGAAGGATCAGCCAGACAAGCTTTATTAAGGTCTGTGTAATCCACACACATACGCCGAGTGCCATTTTTCTTAAGTACTAGCATCGAGTTAGCCAACCACTCGGGGTGAAAAACATAAACGATGAACCCATCTCCTAAGAGCCGGACAACCTCTTCTCCAATGGCCTTGTGTCTCTCCTCATTAAAATGACGAAGGAATTGCTTGACCGGCTTAAATTTAGGATCAATATTGATAGTGTGCTCAGCGAGTTCTCTCAATACACGCAGCATGTCTGAAGGCTTCCATGCAAAGATATCCCAGTTCTCACGGATGAACTCGATGAACGCATTTTCCTATTTTGGATCCATATTAGCACTGATAGTGAAATGCTGGGATGAGTCGCCAGGGACAAAATCAACTAGCTTGGTATCATCCGCCGATTTAAACTTCAACAAAGGGTCATGCTCTGTGGTTGGCTTCTTTAACGGAGTCATATCAGTCGGGTCAACATTGTCTTTATAAAACTTAAGTTCCTCCGTGGCACAGGCAGACTCAGCATAAGCAGCATCACCTTCTTCACATTCCAAGGGTATCTTCATGTCATTCTCTACTATGACGGTACACTTGCGATCCGACATTTTAAGCTCTAGATACACATAACAAGGCTGCGCCATAAACTTGGCGTAAGCCGGCCGTCCAAACAGAGCGTGATAAGGTCTTTTGATCTTGACCACTTCAAAATTCAATGTTTCTGCCCTGTAGTCATACTGATTGCCAAAAGCTACTTCTAGGGAAATCTTCCCAACTGGGTATGCCGAGTTACCAGGCACCACCCCAAGAAAGACTGTAGAGGACGGCTTAAGATCTTTGTCAGTCAAATTCATACAACGAAAAGTAACATAATAAAGGATATTGATACTGCTGCCTCCATCCATAAGCACCTTAGTGAATTTGTAGCCTCCAACCTAAGGGGCTACCACTAAAGCCAGCTGACCCGGATTGTCAACCCGGGGCGGGTGATCCTCACGGCCCCATGGAATTGGCTGCTCTAACCATCGTAAGTATCGAGGCACTGCCGGCTCAACTATGCTCACCGCTCGTTTGTCAACCTTCTGATCCCGCTTGCACAGGCTTGTGGTGAAAACAAGATATTGACCACTATTAAGATGCTTTGGATTACTTTGATACCCTAACTGTTGTTGCGGGTTACCTTGACTATGTGAGGCTGGTTATAACTACCCTGATTGCCCTGACCTTGATATCCGGAAGTTGAGCCACCACCTCCAAAGCTGGGCTCGTGTGAGTCAGATCCTGACACGTCGTGCGGGCCATTATTATTATTATGATTCTAGAGATAACCAGGATTCTTGTATTCCTTCATAATGAAACAATCCTTCCACATATGAGTCGATGGTCTATCCAGGAGACTATGTTTCGTGCAAGGCTCATTCAAGATCGCCTCCAGGATGAATTTTGGCCCTCCAAACTATTGTCGCCTACCCTTACGACGTTGGTTATTGCACTGTGTATTGGTATTAGCCACAAAGTTTGATTCGTCATCGGCTTGCTTGCACTTACTGTTATTGCCTTGGTTCTGCCCTGTCATATTTTGCTGCTGCCCTTTTCCATTGTCGTTCTTCTTCCCCTTGTTGGACTTCTCATCAGACCTAGGGTCCTTGGTGTTGTTAGAGCCAGCGTATTTGATGAGAGCCGCCATCAGCTCTCCCATGTCATTGCAATGACGTTTAAGCCGCCCTAACTTCTACTTCAAAGGGGTGAAACGACAATTTTTGGCTAGAATAAGAACAGCAGAACCGGCGTTAATGCTATCCGATGAATGGATAATGGCTAAGACCCAGCGAACCCAGTGCTGGGCCGCATCCTCTCGCTATACACAAGCATCCTGATCAATGATCGACCGGGGCTGCTTACATGTGTCTTTAAAATTCTAAATAAATAGCACCTTTAACTCAGCCCATGAATTGATAGAATTAGGGGGGTAATCCTTCAGCCAGGTTCGAGCTGGCCTATCCAGCATCATGGTGAAGTACTTGGCGCACACTGCGTCGTTAATGTCAACATCTCCATAGACACCTCATAGCTCTCAATCCAAACCTTAGGAGGTTGATTGGCTGTGTAATTGTCTCGAGGGCCCTTGAAATCCTTAGGCAAACGCTCGTTGCGAAGAGCCGGTGCTAAACATGGCATGCCAACCGTCCTCAAAGTCATCCCAGCCTCTACAAATGCTGAAGGGTTTCTCTGAAGCTGCTGATGAGCCGCTAGTTCCACCTCTTGACGTGCTCTCGCCTGATCCCTGATGGCTTGATCATTGTTATCATCACGCAGCGGGTCATGCCCATGGGGCGGGTTACGGCGCCGCTCGCTGCTGGAAACCGCTGGCGATTCAATGCGCCGGCTATAACATCGGCTGTGGCGCGGAGTTTAATGAATTCACTATCGGCTACTGCTGTCTGAAGAAGCTCTACAGCCTTCCAGGCCTCAATCACAGCGGGAGACTCGCCTTCTACTGGAAGAGCCGCCAGCCGTGAAGCCGCGGCAATCATGTTATCTAGAGGGTTGGGGTAATGACCCGGAGGTGTCACCACCTGCTGAGGCGAGGTTAAGTCCAAACGAGGCAGGTCTATTACACGAGGTTGGGCCGTCGCCCTGGTTACGGGTGCCTCAGTTGCCCGGGTCACACTGGGCGAGTTACTCGGTCCTGCCCTAGGTGTATTGAAATGATTCCGCACCTCAAACTCCAAAGGTGGACGGCTCTGGTGTCTCCTTCGTAGAACGGCATTTGACGTGTTCTGGTCCAGGCTCAAACGAAAGGCCTCGGCCCTTATCCGCTACGTCTCAGCATCCAGGGCGGCTCGCTCTGTGGCCATCCTAACGTTTTCGGCCTCAAGATCCTCTCGCGCCTTGGCCACCTCATCTCGCAGTTTTGCAACCTCCGTATTATGCTGCACTTGAGTCGCCGGAGTCACTTCAGTGTTACGTCTCTCCAGTGCACATACTACTTGTTACCTCGCATTGTGGCTCGCATATCAAGCATTGTGGCATAGTCAAAAAAAGGCTTTTAAGCATAGGACAGAAAAGCAAGAGCTTGTAAGCAATAGCATTGAGCCACTTTGCTTAGTTCATCACCTTGGTTCATACGTACATAAACATATTTGGGATAGTAGATGACACGGTTCCCTTTTAGGTTGGTGCACTAGCGTATCTAGCCCATTAGAGCAATCAAGCTACCATCTCTCTAGTATCCATACACCAAGAGCATTCCCGTGGTTACACCTTTTAGACCTCACCCCTTGGTTGTGCGGATCCCATATATCTTTTGTGTGTGTTCCTAGTGATATCCTTGGGTCTGATCTATTTGTCTTACTTGCCATTTGTGCATCTCTACAACTTTTTCAACATCTTGACAAACATTTGCTTGAATATTTTGTGCCAATTCCTAACCAAGATCCTCCATAAGACTTTTACTTGTAGGAGTGAGCAACAATACCCGGTACCAATTCTACTATTATAGCATCACGTGGGATCGTACTTGTTACATTCACAATCTTCGGAAAAGGTAACTTTGGTTTTATTCTCTCATATTTGTACTCACCACCACTTCCAAATGATGGATAGGCCTACTTCTTCGGCGGGCCCGCTCTTCGAGGATCAAGATGGAGAAAGTGACTACGTCACCAAGAACCTCTTCTTTGTCGCACAACAAGCTCTACATAAAGAGAGTGAAGCTTTGGGTGATCTCATCGAGCAACTCGCAACCGACCTACGACAATCAGAAGTAGGACAACGGGACTATTTAGACACCAAGCTCTCCAAACAACTACATGAATTCTGCAACATGATCGTGAGCCGCGTGTCTTCGTCAACCTCTTCTCCAAGACGGCGCCACTCAAGTCGCTAGTCATCGTCATATTCTTCTTCTAATGTGAGTCCTCCTCGGTGTGACAACACTCAAGACTGCCATGCCCAAGAAAATCCGTTCCATGGAAATGTCCTACAAGAACGAGTTCAAGCACGTGAGCAGGCGCGACATCAAGAACGAGAAGCCATGGATCAAGAACAACTACCGCCATATCTTCCACGTCAAGCATCTCAAGATGGCGATGCAATCCGGCAAGAGCAACAAAGCCGTGAAGATCAAGCTCAAGCGGCTCAAGTCGCACTCCGAAAGTCCACTAGAGCTGTTGCCCAACGCAGCCATCAAGTACGTGAGCACGAGGAAGCACTTCGTCAAGCAAGACAAGAAGAAGCCACTGGACGTGAAGAACAACAAGAAAGGTGAGACCGGGCATATATACCTCGACCTCCTCTACGCTAAGAGTGAAATCACGATGAAGATCCTCCTCCACGTCAAGAGAGACAACAAGCGTATAGAGTACTTGAAGACCCTCCTCCAAACAAAGAGCGCCATCAACATTGTCAATATGTTGAAGAACTCCGCTACGGCAAGCTCAAGATCACCATGCCCAAGTTCTCTGGAATTAATGATCCCGAGCAGTACCTCTCATGGGCACTGAAAGTCGACAAGATATTATGTCTTCACAACTATGCCGAGGAAATGAAGATCGCCAGGGCATCAACACTACGTCCTCATTTGGTGGGAGCAAGTGATCGAGCGACGCCGCGAGAACAACGAGCCTCCCATCACGACTTGGACACAAATGAAGGACGCCATGCGGGCTCGCTTCGTGCCCACATACTTCACACGAGATCTCTTCAAGAACTTGCAACTCCTCAAGCAAGGCACGAAGACGGTGGAAGAATACTACAAAGAAATGGAGTTTGCCATGATATGAGCTAATGTCCAAGAAGATGATGAGCAAACAATGGCATGCTTCTTAAACGGCCTCAACCACCCAATAAGGAAGATCGCTGATTTTCGACCCTACTTCAACCTTCTCGAGCTAGTTCATCAAGCGATCAAGGCGGAGCGACAAGTCCAAGAAGACTTCAAATACGCCAAGCACTGATCCAAGACCTATGGTTCATACCCGCAAGCTACCTGTACTACGACTTCGGCACCTCCTACCTCGACTAGAGCATCACAAAGTACCGGCGACAAGTCAAGTTCGAAGCAAACTACGCCTTCCTCGACTCGTCCTCCGGCAAGCAACTACAAGAACACGACTTCTTCTTCATCGAAACCACCGGACGATCCCGTCAAGACAAATTCTATAAAGTGCGAAACATGTGGTGGCCGTGGACAAGAGTCTTTCCAATGCATCAACAAGTGAACCATGATTGCAAATGATGATGGCATGTATGACTCCATGAGTGAGGATGAGATGGAAGCTATCGAGCATGTCGCCATGCACCGTCATGTGAACGAAGAAGATGATGCTCAAGTTTATTGTGACAATGATTCAAGTCCCGCTCTCGTGGTCTCCAAGGTCTTGAAACTTCAACACCAACAAGACGAAGACCAAAGGTGTCACATCGTCCACACCAAGGCCCGCATCAACGGATGCTCCGTGAAGGTGAAGGGAACGAAGTATGTGCTACGACCTGTGTCTCCAAGCCAAGTGATCACCGACAAGCAAGCATCCACGCATCGTGGAGAGACTAGTGAGAGAGTGAACAACCATAAAGAGAGTGAGTGCCACAAGCCCAAATTGAGTGACTCTTTGCCAAGAGAGAAAAACATGGTCCTCCTAGCCATAAAAACAAAGATGAGAGAAGTGTGTGAGAACCCGTCGTGTGTCATCCTCTATGTCCTAGTGTGCAAAGATGATGTAGAAATGACTAACGCTTCTAATCCTATTCCTCTAGTGTTGTCTAATTTGTTGCAGGAATTCATGGATGTCTTTCCCAATGAGCTACCCCCCGGCCTTCATCCTGTACATGGCATCGAACATTGGATCGACCTCATCCCTGGCACACCTCTTCCTAACAAGGCTCCATACTACATCAACCTTGAAGGAACCAAATAAATACAAAGGCAAGTCCAACATCTCATAGACCATGGACATGTGCGTGAAAGTTTGAGTCCTTGCTCCGTACTGGTCATTCTTGTGCCAAAAAGAGACGGTAGTTTTCGCATGTGTTCTGATTGTAGACCCACCAATGCTATCACCGTTCAATATAGGCATCCCATTTCATGCCTTGATGATATGCTATATGAGCTTAGCGGTGCCACTATTTTCTCAAAAATTGCTCTTAAAAGTGGTTATTATCAAATCCGCATACAAGAAGGTGATGAATGGAAAACTGCTTTGGAAACAAAATTTGGTTTGTATGAGTAGTTAGTTACGCCTATGGGTTTATCGGAAGAACCCAGTACTTTCATGCGTGTCATGCATTATGTGCTTCGTCCTTACCTTGGTGTGTTTGTTGTGGTCTACTTTGACGGGACAGCTAGTAGTAGCGCGGGTGCCCGCGCTACTACTACGGTGCTGCAGCTAACTGGTAGTTGTAGCGCGGTGCATCCCACGCTACTAGTACATGTATTAGTAGTAGCGCGTGTGTGTGACCCACGCTACTACTATTAATTTCAAAGACCAAAAAAAATCTCGACCCCGTGCATGCTGTCAATGGTGTCAATGGTTCGATCCAGTGACAACAGGGGTCGCTAGAGGTGCGGACGGGTAGCTGCAGACCAGATCCGGCGATGGCTATTGGAGAGGGACTGGATCTAGTGTAGAGCAAGACAATGGTGTGAGGATCCTCTTCGCCGGCTAAGGTGGAGAGCTCATGGTTGGCCATGTCGACGACCTGCGCAGGCATGGGCATGGGAGGTGAGTAAAATCGAAGGGAGAGGGAGAGGGCAAAATAGAAACAAGGCAGAAAGGAAGGAGATGGAGGGCACATCGGGGCGAATCACCGGTGGTGAGGTGCTCCGTCGTGGGGGCATGGAGGTGAGGGGGAAGACGGGCGAGCTCCTGGACGCCAGCGACGCGAGGAGGCGGACTTGTTCGGCGCCATGGAGGAGGAGATGTGCTTGGGCAGGAGGACCTCACCACCAAAGAGCCTATGGAGAGAGGGGGAGAGTGAGGGAGAGAGGAGGGATTCGGCCAAGTATATGGGGTCTTCACCTACCTCGTACTTAGTAGTAGCGAGGGGTATAAACCCGCGCTACTACTATATAGTAGTAGCGCGGGTTTATACCCCTCGCTACTACTATGGCATGTCCCGAGGGGGCACAGTAAAGACCGCTTGGTAGTAGCGACGGGTAAAAATCCGCGCTACTGCTATCAACTTACTAGTAGCGAGGGGCTAAAACCCGCGCTACTAGTAAGTAGCAGTAGCGAGGGGTATAAACCCGCGCTACTAGTAAGCGTCTGCCTATAAGCTTTTCCCTAGTAGTGATGCCATCTATGACAAAGAATTATATGCTTTAGTGCGAGTATTGCATGTTTGGGAGCATTATCTTCGCCAACATGAATTTTTCATACATACCGATCATGAGACATTAAAGTACCTTAAATGCCAAACCATGTTGAATAAACGGCATGCTAAATGGAGTGAATTTATTGAATATTTTCCTTATGTGATCAAGTACATTAATTAAGGGTAAAGAAAATGTTGTGGCGGATGCTCTTTCCCACATGCGCGCTAACAAGATTTGTATACCCGAGTCTTCGTAGGAGGACTTATGGGACATTTGGGGTGCGACAAGACCTTTGTCACACTCTCCTTCAAGTACTTTTGGCCAAAGATTTTCCACGACGTGGTACGCTTCACCAAAAAATACTCTACATGCCGCAAAGCTAAGTCGCGATCTCAATCTCATGGTTTACACAATACTGCAGGATGCTGCTAACGCGACACTACGATCAGAGACCCTTCGACGAAATTGTGTGCGATGTAATAATCGCAAACGGTGGTGTAAAAACACCCGTCAAAAAGGTGCAAAACGTTTGCGATGATGGATGCATCAAACATGGTTCAGATTTCAGTTCCGTGTGCGATGTAGGGCATCCGGTTCAGTTCAATTAACTGCTTGCGATGAGGAGAAACAAAAGAAACGGGCAGCCAGATGAGGGTGTGTGCGATATACAACATGCGGTTCACTCGGATGAACTGTTTGTGATTAGGCAACACAAAAGAAACGGTCAGTCAGATAAAGGTGTGTGTGATATACGGCATGTGGTTCACTCGGATGAACTGTTTGCGTTAAGACAAGAGAACAGAAACGCTTCAATATAACAAGATGTGTGTGATACGCAGCAAACAGGTCTGTGATCAGAAATGTGTGCGAAGACCGATAATAACATAGACAATTGCTGGTAACAAGATGTGTGTGTTGTGCGATGGGATTTCATACAGAACAACAACATATATATATATATACACACACACACAGACACTTATAAATACATGGTTGCATAACCAAATTAAACATCCAATTACATAGGTGGCTACTACAACCATGGCATTTGCACACACCAAAGTAAACTATTGCATGCATAATTACATAGGTGGCTACTACACACATGACATTTCCACACACCAAAGTAAACTATTACATGCATAATTACATAGGTGGCTACTACACACATGACATTTCTACACACCAAAGTAAACTATATATGAAATGCATGATTAACTAGGATAAACGATCATCTGATCATCATCTACTGTTTGTGACGCTTGCTCTGCTTGAGGCTCGATCCGACCTCGTCAATTTGGGTAACGAGGCACTTCCTCATGTCAACGTTCCGCCTGTGCATCTCGTAGCATGTGTACATGCTCTTGGCCGTGAACCTGAGGTGACATTCATCCAGTTGTGGCATCCAGGCCCCGTGCCAGGATACGGGACATGTTCTGCTGGCATCCTGCTTAATCTTTTCGTAGTATGGGTCAATGATGGGCGAGGCGAGTTCAACCAGGGAGTCCTTCTTCGTGCTGCCCTAGACCCTGTAGGGCTCACGAATTTCGACAAGGTTCTTGCAGGCCAAGTCCGTAACCCTGAGAACTTTTACATCGTTAGTGGTTTACACCGTAGCAAACTTGTAGTCAATGCTGTTGACAAACCTGGTGAAACGGTCGGAAGGCTCTGTTACCATGAAGTATTGGTAGATGAGGACATGATGGCGCACGCACAACTGGGCAACGGCATCCTTCTCATCTATGTTGGGAGGTCGATGTCGACCACCTGCTACTTGTCTCGAGCAAGCAACTGCTCAACGGTGTTGACGTAGTCATCCACCACGGCCCGGTCGATGGTGTACACCACCGAGAGTGTCTGTGTACAAAAAGAGGGGCATGCTTTTGTACCCCTTTACCTGTGCACGGGCAGTCGGAGCTGCGCCCACGGTCACACCAAGCAGAACAGGGGAGGTGAGCCAAGGTAAGACCGAATCCCAAGATAATCAGAGCAACGCCATGGCCGAGACCACAAGGAGCAGAGGGATGAAGCAGGCTCCCCCGGCAAGACCCTTGCCGGGGCAGCTCACCCCACACCAACAGAGCGAGCCACCCTTGAGCCCACGGTCCCCAACGCCATCATCCACGTGGGGCCAGGGCTCGGGAAGGCACCTCTGTAGTGGCATGCAGATCTTTGTGAAGACATATTCAAGATCAGATGAGGATTAGAAGGCGACGATCCTCGGCAAGATCCTTGCCGAGGAAGGCCACCAGACCCCAGACAAGGCCCTTGCCAGGGACGACAGCGCGCCACGGCAAGACCCTTGCCGGGCCACACAGCAAGACCCTTTTCGGGCCACCCGGCAAGGCCCTCACCAAGGACGCCAGCAGGGCCACCGTCAGGCCCATGCCAACCAAGCTTCCACCGCCGTTCACATGCAGCTGCCAGCCCAACCAGCTGGGTGGGCACCTGCGTGGCAACATGCAGCCCCCAGGCCAACTCATCGAGCGCCTGCATGGCGGCATGCAGATCTTTGTGAAGGCTCCACCACCGCGCCACCTCAGCTTCCTGCCTGCCTACATGGGGCCGCACGCATCGTTGGCCAAGGCACGTGTCGAAGCAAGGAGGAGCGGCGACGGACGGGACGAGCCTCGCCCTCGTCCCCGATAAAGCAGGGGGACACCTAAGCTACGCATTAAATGTGTCTTGCCCTGTAATACGAGCGATAAGCTCAGGGCACTGTGCGCCTTTCCACCTCCTGTGTGCCACTGTGGCAGCCCCTTTCGACTATAAAAGGAGGCCCATGGCATACTGGAGAAGGATTCGGCTCTTTCGAACCACGCACTCACCACAGCTAGTTCGAGAGCTCAAGAACTCTCTGAAATACACCCACCAAAGCAGGACTAGGGTTTTACACATCCTCGCGGCCCGAACCTGGGTAAACGCACCTCGTGCTGGCTACTGATCCTGCTCTTCTTGCAACCCTGCGCCCCGGCAACCGTAGTAGGGATTCTTGTGATCCCATAGGTGTCGTTTCCCTCAACAGAGAGATCCTTCTCCGTCGCATGGGTATCCACTTCATGCTCGCCGAACTCCATTGGAGCGTTGCTAGACATTGCCTCTCTATGTGTTGTCGTGGGTGTGCTTGTTGTGTTGTGAGGTGATATCGAAAGGTTTAAGAGACTAAGGTTATTATGGCCGCGGGAATTAAAGGGTAAGCCAGACGGCCTAGAATATCGGCATGCCCTAATGACAGTTCTAATTTGCAGCGCGTAACTCCATCGTGCCGCACGTAACTACATCGTGTGGCAACACGCGCGATGGAACCGCATGCATATGGGGCCCCGACGTGATCGTGCGCAGGCCCAACCACTGGCAGAGCGCTCGCGGAGGGACGTGGGAGAGTGCTCCGCGGTCGCCTCAACGGCAATCAACTATATATATGCTAGGTAGTTGAACACGCAAGGAAAAGCTGTCCACAAGCCGAGCGCACCGACGGACGCGAGCAGAGTGCACCGCGGCGCCTAACGGCGAACAAAGCTTGCCGAGGGATGCGAGAAGAGGCTGACACAGTGATACGTGGCAAATAAGACGAACTATGCGAGCGATGTCGGAGACATCAAGCATGAATCAGACTAGAGTTGCGTGTGTGATACATGGCATACAGTTGATCCATCCGAGCTGTTTGTGATGGAATAAGCCGTGTCTGTAGTGGGCAACGCTTGCTGGTATATAACCTTAAATTTAACCAACAAAATGTTAATGCATGTTACAAAAATTATATAACTGGAAACTATGTTCAAATACGAATCCAACGATATAATCTTTGGCGACATCCATTCGTATTTTATTAGTTAAATCCTACTTATAAACCAGGATGGGGTATAGTAGGTAATTAAATCGCAAACGTTTTTTTATTAATCGTATGTGTACGTGTCCTTTCATCCTCCTCTCGCACGTCTTGTCACCCCGGTGCTGCAGACGGCTTCGAGCGCAAGCTTGACCAGCGCGCGGGGGCGTTCATTTGGCCAAACGGTCGTGGGTCCGTTCCCGCACAACCGTGCAGGTTCCTACGCAAGCTTCCCGCCCGACTCAGTGAAATCCCCCAAAATCCCATTGCTTACCAGCCTACTATATTAACCCTCACGGTCGGCGAGTCCTGCGTCGCATTTTCCCCTCCCTCCCTGTAGCTTATCTCGTCTGCTTCTCCAACAATCGCCACTGGCACCGGCCCGTCGTCATCGCTTAGCCACTCTGCCATCATCAGAGGACAGCTCTAGCTGGGAGGCTACACCGCGGCGGCGGCGGTGCAGTCCCCGCTGTAGTGTAGTGCACGTGGTGTCCCTGTTGGGTGTGCACAGAACACCCACCACACGCTCTGCCGCCGCTGCCCGTCCGCAGCTGTTGCCGGCTGCCGTTGCCGCCACAGCACCATCGAAAGCTAGGGCCATCGTTGGCTCCACCGCCGTGGCCCGAAGGCGGGAGGTGGCCATCGTGGCCGCACCCCACTGCCGGCCATCGTGGCCGCCACACAACTGTCGAAAGCCAGGTCCATTGCCCGCTCCACCGTCACGGCCCGAAGGCGGGAGGTGGCCGTCGTGGCCACCACCCCACTGCCTGCCACCAAGGCCATCACCCGCTTCGCCACAGCGGCCCGAAGCCGGGAGGTGGTGGTCGTGGCCGCCACACCATCGTCGGCCGCCATGACCGCCAGCCCACCGTCGACCGCCGGGATCATCACCCGCTCCGCCGCCACCGCCCGAAGGAGGGAGGTGGAGGTGGAGGCCCGCACGTGCATCAGCGACCTTGCGCGCTACATAGAGTTCCTGTGGGAGGAGGACGAGCGCCTTATCGAGCACCCAAAGAGCCTTACCGCAGCCGTGGCCACAGCACACGCTAACCTCGAAAAATCACAAAAATCGCACAACATTCCTGTTGTTCTATGTTGACATGAGAAAAAAAATTAAAAGTAAGAAGAGGCAACTGATATCATTGTGTCCCCCAAGGTGGCACGGTCCCTACCGAAACCATCAGGCTTGTTGTGAGACAAGCTCTGTTTTGCGAGAAGCTTATACCTTAACCTGCCCCAAATGAGATTTTTTTACCCAGGCATGTTGATGTCGTTCCATGATAGCATGCCAAGGTTCATGAATTTCAGACGAGTTTTGTATTTACTAGAATTACAAAAGCAAGCACCTCAACGTTTGCCGGAGAGCCACGGTGCCGTGGTGTTTGAAATTCATCTCCATTTCTTGAATGGGACATAAGAATCAACCCATGGACACATATATCCTTTTACAACCCATTTTGGTGCACCGGAGCATGTGTATGTAGTTTAATTTTGAATTGTGCACCTGAAATGCCTAGAAAACCAAGTTAACGTATAAAAATGTCCAAACAAACCCTGAATAATTACAATTTTTTTTACGACACACCTATAATTGCATGTTCATTGCAGATAAAAGTTCTAGCAATTCAAACACCATCCTTTGCAGCTCTGACCCCATTATGTAATTCAAATCAAGACGAAAAATCAAGTAGATCGCACATAGTTTATTATCACCAACCGTGTGAGATGTGGTACAAAATATCCTGGGGCATCGTCGGTGTATAGTACGCATACGGCTTACGCGAGAAGGTGCTAAAATTGCTCGATGAAGTAGTGTGGGCATGTTGTAGTCTCCTTTGTGTACACAAATTATGCAATGACGGGGATGACCACTGTAACCAGGGAAATTCGAACCAAAATTTTTGACGTTCAAGCTCATCACACACGGGTTATGCTATCTGAATCGTTTGTGATGTTGACATATCGTAAACAATGATGAATAAGGGACCGTGTCTGATGACACTTTGCGCGCCAGTTTTTTCGCTGCAGCGATTCAAAATTTTCGACTTCCACAGAAATATCTACCTCCCCGCCCCTCCTCCTTCCCAAAAGCCACATTTCCCCTGTTTCCGCCTTCCTTTCCAAGTTGAAACCTTCACTCCTTGCTTGCAGTGCCGCCTTATTACCGGCGACCCTCCTTCACGCTGCTCGGCCTCGTCTATCCAGGCTGGAAATCCACACTCGACCCCCATCCTCCTCCTCCTTCCACACCCCACATGCCCCGACCACCGGCGCGACACCTTCTACCCAAAGCACCGACCCTCCACCAAATAAGTGCCGCCCTAAGCCATGATGCACACAGTATAACCAGGAGCTCAAGGAGCATTTGGTAGCGGAGAAGCAAATCGTGGCCACACGTGCGGATGACGTCGCGATGGCTGCCATTCGTGCCGACCCCCAGATCATGGAGGAGCACCCTGCCGTCGAGGCCACCATCGACACCTCCTGCGCTGACGCATGACGCGGTTGGCTGCTTTAAACGACAGTTCATGCCGTTTTCTTGAGCCCACCCTCGGTGCCTTCGACAAAGATTACGAGGTGTTTTCTCAGCGTGCACGTGCTTACCTCATCTCGAGAGCTAGAAGGATAGTGCCTGGAGCGGCTCAAGCAACTCACCACTACAACGAGGGCACCCATGATGCAGAGGCTTCACCCTCTTCCATGTCCAAGGAGTAAATCATCATCGATATCTCCAACAATGAGGAGTAGCTTGTCTTATTAGCTCACTATAAGGACCCATGTTCAATTTGCTAGCTACCGCCTTTCCTTAACAAATTCTAGTGAATTGCGCTATATACTTTTACCGCGCAATGTGGTGCTCACTTATTAACTGTTTGGTTAATTAGTTGTCGTGTTCAGTTAACTATTAGTTCAATTCTACAAATGTGATGTTCAATTCATCAGGTTGCAATTTTGTATGGTCTTCCATGTGAGAAATAAATTGAATTTTTCCTTACAAAATACATGAGAAACAAATACAATTGCTATATTTCCAAGTTTCAAGCATGCTTGGTTGGGTTAACTGTCTGATCTTCTAGGATGTTATACATTGTGCAATGTGGTGCTCAGTTAACATTTGGTTCATTTGTTGTGGTGCTTAGTTAACTGTTTGGTTCAATGCTGCAATGCAATGTTCAATTCTTGTGGGTGAATTCTGTTATTGTATACCATGTGAGAAATAAATTGAATTTGGCTGTACTAAATACATGAGAAAGAAATACAATTGCAATATTTTCAAGTTGTTAAGCATGCTTGGTTTGGTTAACTGTCTGATCTTCTATTAGGAGTATGTTATATTGTGCAATGTGGTGCTCAGTTAACGTTTGGTTCATTTGTTGTGGTGTTTAGTTAACTGTTTTGTTCAATTCTGCAATGCGATGTTCAATTGTTGTGGGTGCATTCTTTTATTGTAAACCATGTGAGGAATAAATTGAATTTTTATGTACTAAATACATGAGAAACAAATACAATTGCTATATTTCCAAGTTGTTAAGCATTCTTGGTTTGGTTAACTGTCTGATCTTCTATTAGGAGTATTTTATATTGTGCAATGTGGTGCTCAGTTACAGTTTGGTTCATTTGTTGTGGTGTTTCGTTAACTACTTGGTTCAATTCTGCAACGCGATGTCCAATTGTCGTGGGTAGAATTTTGTATTCTTGTGCATGTGAGGAATAAATCGAATTTGGCTGCACTTAATACATGAGAAACATATAGAAGTGCTATATTTCCTAGTTCTGAATCATGCTTGGTTTGGATAAATGTGTTTTCCATGTGGCTTGAATTAATCTGATGAGTCTACAATGTGCTTATTTTTCATCAACATATTTTACTGATAGCATGCGGACCCTTACTTAATATGATGACTAACTACCTTATATGTGTTGTAGGGAAACAATGGGAAGCACTGAGGTTTACAATTGAGGTTTGCACATGCATGGTCCTTTGTCTAAATGCACATTATTGTGCAATTGCAGGAACCATTCTAATATTTAGGTTTTTAACAATTTGGTCTTGCACATGGAGGTCCTGCTGTCAGAGGTTTTGACCCATTGTTCGACCCTTTTTCATATGGGGAAATGAGTTGTCCATGAATATCAGTCAAGTCAAGATACTCAGAAAGATTGTTAGGATAATGAAATTAGCAACAAAAAACAACAAGATCTTTGTGTGCACAATAAAAAAGACATCAGTTCACTACACGATGGTACTAACTATTATACCTTGCCTTTTTTATTCCTTTGCACCATTTCCAATATAGAGAAGATATATATGCACATCCTTGTTTTCAGGCATTTCCAAAAGCAGTTCACTAATGATTACCTCTCAAACCACCTATATGGTCAGGAGACGAGGAAGGTACTCATACAACACCCACGGTTCAATATTCAAGTGTTCCCGAAGAGGACGAAGGATGGACGGTCAATCATCCACATGAAGTGGCCTAAAGTTGCAAAGACCTTCAACATCAATGAAGGCTCAATATGTACCATCTATGATGCTAATTTCGAAATGTTATAGATGTTGCTTGTGAAACTTGGTGCGGGTGCAGTTGTGTAATGGGGCAAGCTTTCTCAAGAAGATGCATGAATATACAAGGGCAATGATCGAGCGTCAAGTACATCCCATCGTCACCAAGCTCAACATCAACAAGACACCAATGGTGTTTCAACCGGGACATCTTGTATGGCTTCAGCTTCGCAAGGACCGCTTCCGCAAAGAATGCAAGTCCAAACTACTACCACGAGCCGATGGACCCTTCAAGGTGCTAGCACGCTACAATGACAACACTTACAAGATTGACATTCCATGCGACAGGTACCATGGTGATGACAATCATGATCCATGGACGAATCTCTCCCAAGGGGTGGGGGAGATGATGCAGAGCATCCTTCCATCATCCCATGGACTCTACACCAACACATCAAGCACCACGAGGACCCATGACAAGAGCTACAGCACACACAATGGAAACCGAGGTGAACTACTTCCAACTTGACATGCATATGAACACGAGTGGAACTTGGTTGCTACGTCACCAAAATGCAC
The DNA here is from genome assembly GCF_018294505.1 of Triticum aestivum. Classification (NCBI taxonomy): domain Eukaryota; kingdom Viridiplantae; phylum Streptophyta; class Magnoliopsida; order Poales; family Poaceae; genus Triticum; species Triticum aestivum. The sequence continues at coordinate 262,987,501 of NC_057805.1, forward strand.
TATGTATCATTAGGTATGAAGAGGAACATCACCAAGGAGGAGGAGAACCACCCCAAGGCCTTAAGGAAGAAGAAGGGAGCCAACGGGAGCTGGACTGGAAGTCCCAGGTGACCCCATGCGCACGGGCCCCGGAGACCCCGTGCGCACGGCAGAATGGCCGAATGAGATCGGGTTTTGGGCCCCCTCTTCATCCACCTCGCCCAAGCCTATATATATTGTACCTAGGGTAATGTTTAGACTTAACAAAGATACGTGAGATATTTTGAGAGCTTTGCTCCTTCTAATACTCCATTTGAGATCAAGGCTTCTTAGGAGAGGACCCACTTGTGGATTTCAAGACCTCCCCTTGGAGAAGACTACCATCATCAAGACCTCATCTCTTAGGAGTGGGAAGAACTTTACCTAGTGCTTGTTTCCTCTGATTGTGCTTGTGGATCTATGTGTTAGATACTCTAGTGGATGTGTGATCTATGTGTTAGATACTCTAGTGGATGTGTGATTGGGTATTGTTGGAGTGAATTCCTCTTTGTGTTCTTGGTGTTTATCCCTTTCCACCCTCCAAGTGTGAAAAGATCCATCTTAGGGTTTCACCCTACAATACAAGGTGTACATATTGTATATGTATATGTCATCCATTTTGTACTTCCCTTGGTTTTTGCACATATGACACATAGTTCATAAAATATAAATCCAAAATGTTATCACAAGAAGTAGAAGGCACGAAAATATTGCAACTCAGTTTGCACATATAAGTGCAGCTCTTATTCATATCAAAAGATTGACAATATTCATCATTAAACCGTCCCAACATTGGTGAATAAACCTTACTTGCATCAAATTTACATGCTACAACATGCTTAAATAAGCAAACACGCAATAAGTCATTTGGCACAGAATCATCACCAAGATTAGAGGTCATATCAAAATGATTAAACATTGGTTCTTTTGCATCAACAGTTAATTAAATGGGTGCACTCAAATTTGTCGGTATTTTAGCTGTTTGATCACATGATGCATTCATGAAAGTAACACGATTCTCTAAAATAGGTGGTGTGCTCAAATCAATACGTAACTCAACATATGATGTATTCAAGTTAACTAGGCACGCATCATTCTCATGTGAAAGTGGAAAATATCTACCTTTGCCCTTACCTCTTATGATCAACTCAAATGATGTAGGCACTCTCGATGGTGATGTGTCACATGGTGGAGATGATGTAGTCGTCGCAACAACGGATGTGGTTGTCGTAGTATGCCTAGTAGCTGAACAAACATCTGTATCAACACTTGGAATGTGCACCTTGCGATTGTTCTCCTCGTGGGCAAGCCGTCATTTTATTTTCTGTTCATCTTTGTAAGCAAGACTAAACAAACGGTCCATAGGATAACACTCTTCATGAATTAGTATTCCCTGGATATCATGGTTTAGTCCTCCCCAAAATCTATCCATAAAATCTTCTTCACTTTCTTCTAAAAATGAGTGCAACAAGGTAGTTTGTAAATCATCATAATACTTTGTTACAGTGTCACTACCTTGTTTTAAATGTTGTAGTTTTTTAATCATGCCATGAGCCTAATGAACATCTATGAATCTATCTCTCATGACATGTTTTAAACCATCTCAAGTAGTAGGTATATAATTAGGGTTTTACAGACAGTATTCACCCCACCAAACTGAAGCATAACTAGTGAATGAACCAACCGCGACCTTAACTTTTTTACAAACAACCAAATTATGGGAAGCAAATATATTATTTATGTCGAACTCCCATGCAATATATAAAGCAGGTCTAAAACGGCCATTAAATGGTGGTAAAGAAACATTAACCTAATCATGTGCATTTGGGTGTTTGTGTACCTCTCGTGACAGTTATAGTATTTGCTTAGGTGGTGGCACGGCTCCCACGATCGATGAAGCCAAAGAACAAACAACTACGAAACCTGCCATAATTAGTAGAAAGCAAGAAACAAAATCCAAGAATAATGTACATATGAACTACTAGGATGTGGTGGTAAAACGTTCATGGTATACCAAATATCACTGTCTTACAAGTTCTTACCAGGCAGCAAGTGGAGACAGGCAACCAGCGGTGTCGAATAACTTCGAAGATTGAGTAAAGCAATTGCTAGGGGAACATACATATACATTATGAATAAATACGTGGAGCTTGGAAGGCTTAAATAGATGGTAGCAGAAGATTAGCAATAATCAATTCAGAGATGCAATGTTGAATAAACGCTCAAGGAGGGTACTGTGTTGGTCGTAGGCTAGAACGGACTAGAGACGCGAGCCTATAACAATTATGAGGTCACGGCGTAGCACAACTAGCATGAATAAAGGATATGAAGTAGCTCTGGATAACAAGAAGTGAAGATCACAATAGCAGTAAAGATAATGATGTGAACCAACCGCCAAGCAGGATATACCAACAACTTTCTCTCCAACTTTCCTCTCGAAAATTTGTGCCATTTTTTTGATAATTTTTCTCAAGAATGGCACTGACTCAAGCTTTCGAACGCAAAAAGAATCAGTCAATTCCGAGTTGATATCAGGAGTCAAAATATTCTAAAACTGGCCTGGAAAACTGGAACAAGCTGTTTTCGCGAATTTCAGAAGGCAAAAAGACCTATTTCCAAGCCAATTTTGAGGTGCCAAATACTAAAATAGCTTTTGCAACTATTTAAATGCGCCTCGTTGCTAGCTTTAATTTGAGTACTCACGGAGCCAAAACGGACTTCGTATGAGGAATATATGCCTGTTTTACTGCAGTGCACAAAACAAATTCCAATTCGAATTCAGCTACGAGATTGACTCTAGATAGATCTGAATTTTGGTTTTTTTTCTTCTCTCTTTCTTTTCTCTCCTTTTTTTCTCTGACTTTTTTTTTTCTTTTTTTCTCTTTGCTTCTCTCTCTTTTTTTTCTTTTTCCAAGACAAACTAGATAAGATGCAGATTGGATTAAGCGAAGATGTGAACGACGTCAACTATGATTATGACAATGAACGATGGGTAGCACGTGGTGGAAATTGATGGATGGGGTGATGGACAGCGGAAAGGATAACAATGCAGCGGCGGTGTGACTAATGTGAACATAAATCAAAACTTTAAACGAACTAGACACTAAGACCAGCAACTCAACACAATGATGCAACCGATAATTCAACTATGAAAGCCATGAAAAGAAAATTGCAAAGGCTTAGACTGGCTTGGACAAAGGATGAACAGATCTAACTTTTTTATGGCTTATTCTTGGACCGCAGGAAAGAAAATAAATCTAATCAAGGGATAACTGGAAATTCTCACCGAGTAACCTGAAAACTGATACCACTCGATAGAGGCAAGGGTGTCAGATCTTTTGGTGATGCCGGTGCAATAAACCCTGGGTCCGTTGCCCAGACCATGCACAGGCCCAAGATCGAGATCACAACATCCAAGACCAAACCAAGCATAAGGAATCAGCTCTTAGAAGAATCAGAGTGCAGTTCAAGAAGACCAAGTCAAGCGAAAGAATCAAGATGCCACTAAGGGGAGACCTCCCTTGCTGGGTAGGTGAGCCTGGCAAGGTCAAGGTTACCCCGGAAGCAAGCCTCAAGACTTTCCAGGTAGGCCTGCCGGGGCTTACGGATGTGTGATAGCCTGGCTTCTTAGGGATGATAGACTACTCATATCAATAAGGAATTCCTTCTTTTCCGGGAGCCCATTCGGACAAAACTTCAAAGTTAAGCGTGCTCAGCTTGGAGTAGTTTCAGGATGGGTGACCGACCGGGAAGTTGCTCCCGGGTGGGCACGTGTGAGGACAAAGTGCGCAGAAAAGACTAGTATTGATTCGTGGGGCCAGTCTAGATCCCGCCAGGAGTAACGACCACCGAAGGGTGTGTCTGGGGCGTTACAAGTTGGTATCAGAGCCGACCCTCACGGTTACACGGTTGTTTGCGGACAGGTGCGCGGTCATGTTGTGCATGAGGTTTGTGACCCGTCGTGGCACACGGCATGGCACATGTGCCGGACTGGAAGCACGGACGTATGTGCCAAGAGGGACCGTTCCTGTGGCCCGACGAGGATGTCGGTTCCTCTTAGTGGGGGTGTATGTGATAGCCTGGCTTATTAGGGATGATAGACTACTCATATCAATAAAAAATTCCTTCTTTTCCGGGAGCCCATTCGGACAGAACTCCAAATTAAGTGTGCCCAGCTTGGAGTAGTTTTAGGATGGGTGACCGACCGGGAAGTTGCTCCCGGGTGCGCACGAGTGAGGACAAAGTGCGCAGAAAAGACTAGTATCAATCTGTGGGGCTAGTCTAGTTTTTTGCCACATGGCAGCCACTTCCTATGGAAATCACCTCCAAATGACACCCGTCCAGCGACGTGTCATGCAGACAGGAGAGAAGGTGGCCGAGCAGCCGGACAAGGCTTGTCGGGCTGGCCTTGATGTGACACTAAGTGGCACATTTAATGCACTCTGCCCTGTCTGCAAAGTTAGTATGATATCACTGTTTTCTATCTAATTAGTGGATAATGAATGATTTGCCACCGTGGTGACCCCTTGATCTATAAAAGGAGGCCCATGGCAACCATAGAAAGGATTCAGACCCTTGTACACTGGTACGCGTGTAGCTGCTCTCACCCCGAGGCAACCCTGCCGGGCTAGAGCACTCTGTTTCCACCTCCATCCACCATCAATCCACCATAGCAGGAGTATGTTTTTACGCCTCGCGGTGGCCCAAACCTGGGTAAAATCTCCCATGTGGTCTCTGCCCTGCTGCGTGACGCTCCCCGCTCTTTGTGCAATGTGCTCATCCCCCCTACCGAACCACAAGGGGCTCATGGCCCCATAGGTGGTTGTGGTTTCCCACGACATCATAGGAGCAGCGCATCATCTTCATCGTCAATTTCTTCGTCAACGGCTCCATCAGTCATGGCGCCCAAGAAGAAACTCGGTGCTGCCGCCCAGCCGTCCTCCTCAAAGGCCCCACCGCGTGCGACCACCAACGCCGCGGGGGCTGCGGGGACGCCTGAGGACGTGGACGCTGCGCGGAATGTGGTCGACGCAGGCGGCATTGTCACAACCTCCCCTCTGGCCGAAACAGGTGCAGGAGGCACCAGAGAAGGACAACACCAACAACATCCCAGCGGCCACGTTGCACGAGGTACGGGTGGAGAGATTATTCCGTCTTTGCCCCTCGGCCCGGCCGAAGGGCACAACCACAGGGGTGTCACTCGCTCTGCGGCGAGTCACAACCCTCCGGCCGCCCTGGCTAGGGCCGCGACCGCAGGACATGCATCACCCCCAATGCAAGCTGATCCAGCCGATGCACCAAATGGAGCCGCCGGTCCACAAGCGCCTCCACCTTGTCACCACGCCATCTTGGCGACTGACTCACGACGATGAGAGCACGACGCGACAACTACCGGCACCATCAGGAGCCGAGCGACGTTACGATCTTCATCGACATCCATGCCAAGCACCACTTTGAAGGCCATGCGCGGGCCCAACTGCCTTTGAGATTTCCGCCGGCATCGGTTCAGATGGATGAGTGGAGAGCCACCATTGAAATCCTGATTGGTTTCACCGAGGCAGGAGGATCGCAGCATGCTGGCCCGCCACGGCCTCCCCAGGCGACGAGGATGGCCCACGCTGCTGGTCGTGCGGAAGGAGCCACCCCTACGGTGCAGTCTCCTCTAGGGGAGCCGCGCGACCAAGAACCCGATGACGTCTCGATGGCTTTGTCCGACCCTCGAGCGCGTCAAGGCCAACGGCGAGTCCGGGAGGATAGGCAAAGTGTAGGCGCGCATCTCACCATCGAGCGATGCCGCGACGCCCACCGCCAGTTCGACAGGCGCGATGGCCCCAACGTCGATGAGCCTGCACTCGCCGAAGGCGGGTAGCTGCCTTTCGAGGCTGGGTGCCCTGCCTTCACCCGTGAGTTGCGGCAAGTCCATTGGCCACCCGCTCGCATGTTCAAGCCAGAGATACCAGAGAAGTCTGATGGGAGACTGAACCTGACAGAGTTCTTGAGCATCTACACCATCACTGTTCAAGATGCCGGAGGAAGAGGTGAGAAGGTGTTCACCAACTACTTCCCTTTGGCACTCAAGCCAAACGTGAGGTGTTGGCTGATGCACCTACCGGAGAACTCCATTTTGGCCTGGGCTGACCTGTGCCATGAGTTCTTTGGCACCTTCACGGGTGGCCATCAAGAACCAGGGCAGCCCAGCGACTTGCAGCTTCTCCCACAGAAGGAAGGAGAGATTCTGTGGAAGTACATGCAGAGGTTCAGCTGAGTCCATAGAAATATTCCGGACATCCACTCGGCAGCTGTGATAGCTGCGTTCCAGTCCAACATGCGCAATCGACTGATTCATTCCAAGATGAACGCCCGATTGCCCAAGACTATGAAGGAGCTTTGTACTCTAGTGGATAAGTGTGCTCGAGTAGAGGAGGGGAGGAGGCTCCCTGGAGAAGAGGATGACATCGACATCGACTCGGAAGATGATGATGAGGCCACCAGTTAGAAGAAGAATAACAAGAAGCGCAATAAAAGGCGCAAGTATAAGGCTGTGATGACTGTTGAAGGATCGGGCACACCTAGTACCGGCAAGAAGGCCAAGACTGAGGTACCCAGCAAGGAGGTTGCCGCGTGCAGTGATTTCCGGGAAGCCGCTGCTGCCGAGAAGGCTGGGAAAGGTGATGGGTCGTACTTCAAGATTCATCGGACCAAGGGCCACGATCTCTAGGAGTTTCATCAGGTTGAGCAGCCCGTCAAGAAGCCGAGGGCAGAATATGAGAAGCGTGATAAGGAAAAAGTTCAGAATGACGCTGGCGGGAAGTGCCAAGGCGGCGGAGCAAGCTGCCCCATCAAGGCTCCTAAGGATCAAGGAAAACCCGCTAGAGGCCGTGAGAAGGATGATTGCAATGATGAGAGTGATGGAGGGGATGAAGAGGAAACCAGCGAGCAGGAATTCCAGAAGGCCACTGACGACCTGTGCATTGACGGTGGTGCATCTCTGCACCCCTCTCACCGCCAACTTAAACAGTGGGTGCGTGAAGTCAATGCCGCGGAGCCAGTGGCAGATTGTCAAAGGCCGCTCAGGTGGTCCCGCACACCCATCATCTTTGACGAAGAGGACCACCCAAACCGCACCACTGCGGTTGGGTGCTTGCCATTGTTGGTCTCACCAACAATCCGCAACCTCAAAGTAACAAAGATGTTGGTTGACGGTGGGGCCGGATGAATCTGATTTCTCCAAAGGTCATCAACAAATTTCAGAGAGCAGAGGAAGAGCTCAAGGTCACTGGCACATTTCAAGGAATCAACCCCGGCAGGAGTCGTCCTAAGGGGAAGATCACGTTGCCGGTGACGTTCGGGGGAGAGTTGAATTACCAGACTGAGAAGATCGTGTTTGCCCTGGTCGACCTCCCCCTGCCGTACAATGGAATCCTTGCTCGCCTAGCTCTGGCCAAATTCATGGCGGCATCCTGCGTACAACACCATGAAGATTCCGGGGCCGATAAGCATCATTTCCATACCATATGACAAGAAGGATGCAATCATTTGCGTGGACAAGATGTACCTGAGGCCGCTGAAGCTACTATTCCCGCCAAGTAAATTAAAGGAAAGAAGAAAGCCAACAGGGATGTCAACAAGGAATCCGGGAAGCGTACCTCTTCGGAGTGCCCCACGCCTATTGATGACTTGACGGAGAATTCCAATAGCAAGAAGTCCAAGGCTGCTGCACCCGCTTTGAAACAGGTCCCGAAAGAGGTGGCTGGCGCTGATGGTACTTTCACTGTTAGTGGCACCCTCAATGACAAATAGGAAAGCATGCTTGTTGCCTTCCTGTGGGTGAATATCGATGTGTTTTCCTGGCAACCATCTAATATCCCCGATGTTCCAAGGGAGGTAATCGAGCTCCACCTAGCTGTCTGCTCACATGCCCGACCCGTCAAGCAGAAGGTATGGAAGCAAGCCTTGGAGCGGCAGCAGTTCATTCTCGAGGAGATCAAGAAACTTGAGGCAGTTGGTCTGGTCAGAGGAGTACTACATCCAACGTGGTTAGCAAATCCTGTGGTGGTGCACTAGCTAATGGGAAATGGAGGCTGGGCATAGATTTTACGGATCTGAACAAGGCATGCCCAAAGGACCAATTCCCCTTGCCGTGAATTGATCAGATTGTGGATTCAACCTCTGGGTGTGACTTGCTGTCTTTTATGGATGTATACTCTCGATATCATCAGATCTTTATGTCCAAGGAAGATGAAGATAAGACCACGGTCAATACCCCCTGTGGCACAGACTGCTTCGTACGGATGCCTTTCGGGTTGAAGAGTGATGGATCCACTTTTGGAAGGGCAGTCCAGAATGGTATTGAGCCATAGTTGCACATAAACATTGAGGCTTACATGGATGACATTGTGGTCAAGAACAAGGACAGATCGACCCTCATTCAGGATTTGGAAGAGATGTTTGGTAATCTGTTGTGGGAAACCACGGCTACCTATAGGACCAAGAGCCCTTTCTGGTTCGGCAGGGGGGACGACACATTGCACAAAGAGCGGAGGAGTGTGGAATAGCACGGCAGAGATCACACGGGCAGTCTTTACCCAGGTTCGGGCCCCCGTGAGGCGTAAAACCATACTCTTGCTTTGGTGGATTGATGGAAGAAAAATGGTGGTGAGGGCAGCACACTCGCCCGGCAGGCTTGCCTCGGGGCGAAAACAGCTACGCGTGTATGAGTGTGTGAGGAGATGGATTAGCCAACCCTTTCTACGGTTGCCTTGGGCCTCCTTTTCTAGATAAAGGGGTCAGCACAGTGGCAAATCAGTCATTATGCACTGATTAGATAGCAAACAGTGTTATCATACCTAACTTTGCAGGCTGACAAAGCCCATTAAATGCGCCGCTCAATGTCACATCACAGCTCGCCCGGCAGGCCCTGCCGGGCTGTTTTCCCAGCTTCGCGCTTGCTTGTTTGACATGTCGCTGGATGGGTGTTGCTTGGAGGTATTTTCTGTAGGAAGTAGCTGCCATGTGGCGAATAGCAGCCACTTACTCACTTTGGAGCTTGACACCGCACTGATCAATGATGTGCGTCATGATGAGGTGGTGCGGTGGGGTGGTTCTGCCTCCGTAAGCCTCGGCAGGCCTGCCGGGACGACCCGAAGGGTAGCTTCCTGGGGGTATCCCCATCCTTGCCCGTTCGCCTGCCTGCCAAGGGACGTTTTTCCCTTAGCAGTATGTTGCTTCTCTGGCTAGTCTTGGTCCTCTTCTGCTGCATTCCGGTCCTTTGAAGAACTGATCCCTTGCGCCCCAATCTAACCTTGGTGATGTGATCTTGTTCTCATGCCTGTGCACAGTCTGGGCAACGGACCCAGGGTTTGTTGCACCGACATAATTTGCGCAAGATGAACTTGAAGTTGAACTAGGAGAAGTTTGTGTTTGGCGTTCCTTCTGGCCAGCTACTAGGCTTCTTTGTGTCACGCCAGGGGATAGAGGCCAACCCTGACAAGATCAAGGCTATCGAGCGGATTCAAGCACCCAAGATAATTAAGGATGTAAGGTGTTTGACTGGATGCGTTTCCGTGCTCAGCAGGTTCATTTGCAAGTATGCCGAGCGTGCCTTGCCGTTCTTCAAAATCTTGTAGAAGGCAGGACCCGTGGAATGGACTCCAGAGGCTGACGCTGTGCTGCACGATTTGAAGGCCTACTTGTCCTCTATGCCCACTTTGGTCGCTCCCAAACCACAAGAGCCGTTGCTGCTATACCTGGCGACAACTAATCAAGTGGTTACTGCAGCAGTAGTGGCGCAAAGGGAAGTGGAAGAAGTGGTAGCCATAGCAGTGTCCCTTCTGAGAAGGAAAGTGAGCACACCCCTCCATGGTCAAATGCAGATCAGGTCCGAGAAGAGCAAGGCAGTGGAGACAACCCCAAGGTTGCGGCAAAGAAAAAGGTGGTGCAGCGCCCAGTGTACTTTGTCAGCTCCCTATTACAGGGGGCTAGATCCAGATACTCTGGTGTGCAAAAGTTGATTTTTGGCCTTGTCATGGCCTCGAGGAAACTGTGCCACTACTTCCAAGCACACGAGATCACGGTTGTCACCCGTTTCCCATTGCAATGGTTACTCCGAAACCCAGAAGCTACCGGTAGGATAGTGGAGTGGGCCTTTGAGTTATCCAGCTTTGGTTTGAAGTTTGAGAGCACGTCAACTATTCAGAGGAGAGCATTGGCAGAGTTTATTGCAGAAGGGATGCCAACCCCCGATGAAGAAGTGGTGGAGACAGCTATCCCCGGCAAGGAAGCGCCCCAAGAATGGCTCATGTATTTCGATGGTGCCTTCTCCCTATAAGGTGCCGGGGATATCATGCTTCCTGTTGCTCCCACTGGGGAACACTTGAAGTACGTTGTCCAGATGCATTTTCTGCGGGAGAAGGCTACCAACAATACTGCAGAGTACGAAGGGCTCCTTGCCGGGCTCAGGATTGCAACAAAACTGGGGATCAAGAAGGTGATCATCCATAGAGACTCACAGCTTGTGGTGAGACAAGTCAACAAGGATTACCAAAGTCCATAGATGGAGGCATACGTTGAGGAAGTGAGAAAGTTGGAGGAGCGCTTCGACAGCTTGCAAACAGAGCATGTACCCCATGCGGAAAACAGCATTACTGATCATCTATCGAAGTGCATTGCGCAAAAGCCTCCTGTGGAACCAGGAACTTTTGTTCTCCATCTGACTCAGCCCTCCGTATCCTCGGCAACAATGGCCAGAAATAGGAGGATAGTAGAATCCGGCAGGCCTCTCCCGGTAGAACCTCTCGAGGCTCCCGCCAGAAGGCTTGCCGTGAACAACTCCCCTTTCGATGCTGAGCTGCATCCTTCCGCCAGACCACTGGTCCCTGCGGTCGAGGAAAGCACTCTCACGAATGAGGAGGTGCCACTAGTCCTCGTTGCCGAGCCTCAGGCTCCAACTTGGGTTCAGCACATAGTCCATTTCCTCCAAACTAGAGAACTTCCCGAAGAGCAAGAAGAAGCTGAAAGAGTAGCCCGGAGGGCCAGTATGTATCAGTTCATTGATGACACACTGTACAGAAGGAGGGCCAACGGTGTGAAATTGAAGTGCATTTGCCGGGAAGAAGGAAAGGAACTACTGCCAGAAATACACAAGGGTATGTGCGGCTCACACATCAGATCGAGGGCTCTGGCTGGAAAAGCCTTCCGGCTAGGATTTTACTGGCCCGCAGCCCTGCAAGATGCAGTTGTGTTGGTCACCAAATGCGAAGCCTGCCAATTCCATTCCAGGAATATCCACTTGCCTACCCAAGCTCTTCAGACAATCCCTTTGTCATGGTCGTTTCCTGTCTGGGGGCTCGACATCTTGGGCCCTTTACCCCGTGCTACTCGGGGCTTTGAATTCTTGTTCGTTGCAATCGAGAAGTTTACCAAGTTGCCGGAAGTAGATTCTATGCGAAAGGTGACTGCTTAGTCAGCTATCAAGTTCTTGAAAGGATTGGTGTGCCGCTTCAGAGTCCCTTCTCGAGTCACGCCTTCATGCAAGACATTCATGCCCTCGGAAGCAAGATCTCATTCGCCACAGTTGCTCACCCAAGGAGCAATGGGCAAGCTGAGAGGGTGAACGCTGAAGTGCTACGAGGACTCAAGATGAGAACATTTGATAAGCTGCAGAAGTGTGGCAGGCGATGGATCGACGAACTGCCATTGGTTTTTGGTCCCTCAGAATGACACCAAATCAAGCTACCGAACATACTTCCTTCTCCCTAGTCTATGGGGCAGAAGCAGTTATCCCCATAGAACTCATTTACAGGTCACCTCGATTGCTTGCCTACGATGAAGTAGCGCAGGAACAGCACCGGCGTGACGACGTTGTGCTACTCGAGGAGAACCGTCTCTAGGCTGCTACGCATGCTGCACGCTACCAGCAAGTCCTGAGTCGCTATCACAGCCACAGGGTTCATGCCCGGTGTTTTGAGGAAGGCGACCTTGTCCTTAGGCGTGTTCAGTCTACCAAGGGTACAAACAAGTTGACGCCGAAGTGGGAAGGCCCTTACCGGGTAGTACGAGTCACCAAACCTGGCACAGTCCGTCTGGAGACCGGAGATGGCATTCAGTTGCAAAACTAATGGAACATTAAGCATCTCCGCAAGTTCTACCCGTAAGGTGCGGCTGCCGGGCCCTGCCCCGTAGCCACCTATTTGTACAGGCCTTGCCTCTATTGCTTGTAAACCCTTGTACAAAGCCATGCACAGCCCCCAGGAAACAGAGAAATAAATGAAGTGCTGGAGGGCCCCCGACAAATTGCATGCATGCATAAGCATATCATGAGCATAGCATGGTCATATAGATAAGATCGCATGAGGCATTATTTTCATCTGCACCAAACTGCAGGCTCCTACTATGGATTCCATCCTGAAGAGGAGAAGAGATGGCGAGCCTAGATTGCGATATCCGGTAAGCCCAAATAGATAAGTTCTCTCTCCTTATCCATACGTGTTCTGTGAGAAAAAACTTGTGCATAAGAAAACCTCGCCACTTTCGAAACTAAAGTTCTCCCGTCCCTTGACTCGAACGTTGCCTCGGTCGGGTGGTGTAGTTGCCTTAGACGAGAAGGTTGGGCGGGGGCTGGTCCCTCTCCACGGTTTGTGCCGGGCAGGCGTCGCGCCTCGGCATCAAACTGAGGGTACCGGCCGGATAGCCTGCCGGGGAAAACTTGTTTACTTGGGTGTATAGAGGTATTCTACCTCGGCATGGACATGTTACATGCACAAGTGCTCGGCAAGGTTTATCTTTTCATTATTATGCTGATCAAACAAGTACAGCCATTACAGAATGCAAACATGGATATAAGAGATTACATAATTTGAACTAAAGTATGGCAGCTGCCTACACATTTTAGACTGAAAAAAGATAAGTGCCCTGTAATCCCCCTTTCTCGTTCCTCCCGCACCAGGTAGTGCGGTAGGAAGATAGGGGGTAGAAGGAGCTCCTGAGCAGACACCCGACCCGATCCCGTCAGGAGCCTGCCGGGGCACAGCCTGACAAGATCGGGAGTGGCGACGCTGCGAAGGAGAGGGGCACAAGGAGCAGCTCGGCGGTGCCCTGGTCACCACCTCGAGGACCAGTGAGAAGCCCCAGCGTGAGCACCGGCGAGGTGAATCGCCGAAGCTCAGCTGGAAGACTGGTGGAGGTGGTGAAGGTGCCAAGAGAGCGGCCCCCTCCCCGGGAAACCAGAGGCCTGTTGATGACGGTGCCAGTGAGGGAGGGGAAGAGCGGAAAGAGTCGGCGGCAGGTCGCCAATAGGAGACGAAGGCCTCGGTGCCATCATACTCTGACCTGACGCCCTGCCACCCGCTTTCTCTGCCTTCCCTTGTTCTTTCTTCATCACCACCACTGCAGGAGGACACCGGCCCCTCGGGCCGTCACCTCCCCCGAAGAGGCAGCAGGCGATGACAACGTCTAAGCCGCATGAGGGGCATCGCTCCCCTCCCTAGGTAGCAGGGAGATGCCGCCAACGTTCGCGCCAACATCACCAAAGGGAGCGGTGCGGGGATTACCATGGGGCCCGAGGACTGCACCCCAGACGGGCATCAAGAACCCCAGAGGCTCCAACGCCGGAGAATCAAGTCACGACGGCTCGTAGTGAGCCCCGGTGCTCCTCATCAGACGGCTGGCCCGAGCGGAGGAGACAAGCATTCCACCATAATGGGAAAGCTTGATATCTCTTGCACTACAAGTGCCTCGCCCACCGCACCTTCCCGGGGGCCGGACCAGCCTCACTCGCCAAGCGTAAGCACAAGCATTTGACATAACCAACCCGAAGCTAGGGCCCGGGGCCTGGCCCCGGGCTCTCCCTTTCAGCATAACCAGAAGAAAGCAGAGAATGGAGGAGGAGGGATATGTGGATGAATGCTCCCACTCCTCCCCGCCCCTCCTTTTACAAGCAGGCCGGGGCCAGGAGCTGACCCCCGGAGGGTAACCCCCATCCACCTCCACCAATTCATTAAGACTGGGCCCTTCCTTGACGCTCTTCGGCACCGTGCGCCTCCGTTACCTACCCCCATCTCGCTTGTGCACTGGTTAGGTCCTACCCTGATGACCCCCGGCAACGCGTTCGGGCCAGGCCTGGGGGCTTCTGTCGGTGCAACAAACCCTGGGTCTGTTGCCTAGACCGTGCACAGGCCCAAGATCAAGATCACAATATCCAAGACCAAACCAAGCACAAGGAATCAACTCTTTGAAGAATCAGAGTGCAGATCAAGAATACCAAGTCAAGGCAAAGAAGCAAGATGCCACTAAGGGGAGACCTCCCTTGCTGGGCAGGCGATCTTGGCAAGATCAAGGTTACCCCGGAAGCAAGCCTCAAGACTATCATGATAGGCCTGCCGGGGCTTACGGATGCAAACTACCACACCAAGGCTCCATCGCACCATCTCACAATGACGGAAGTCATCGATCAGTGCGGTGTCAAGCCCCAGGTGACTAAGTGGGTGTTTCTCGCCAGATGGCAGCCACTTCCTACAAAAATCACATCCATATGACACCCGTCCAGTGAGGTGTCATGCAAACAGGAAAGAAGGTGGCCAAGTAGCCCGGTAAGGCTTGCCGGGCAGGCCTTGATTTGACACTAAGCGGCGCATTTATGTGCTCTACCCTGTCTGCAGAGTTAGGTATGATAGCACTGTTTGCTATCTAACCAGTGCATAATGACTAATTTGCTGCTGTGGTGACCCCTTGATCTATAAATGGAGGCCCATGACAACCATATAAAGGATTCGGACCCTTGTACACTCGTACGCGCGTAGCTGCTCTCGCCCCGAGGCAACCCTGCTGGGCTAGAGCAGTTCATTTCCACCTCCATCCACCATCAATCCACCAAAGCAGGATTAGGGTTTTACGCCTCGCGACGGCCCGAACCTGGGTAAAATCACCCATGTGATATCTGTCGTGCTGCGTGATGCTCTCCGCTCTTTGTGCAATGTGCTCATCCCCTGCCGAACCACAAGGGGCTCATGGCCCCATAGGTGGCCGTGGTTTCCCACGACATGTGCGATGATTACTATCGATTTGGTGAAGTCGACTTTGACGACCCGACTACAAACATGCATGATATTGCGCCTTAGCTATCGCTAAACCGATCTCCCGAGGTTACGGACGATGCTGGAAGCATAATCACCCCGACCTCGAAGATCTATTCCTGCACACAATCGAAGAACAAGCAAGAATATGATAACGCAATCTGAATATTGTGAACATAGATGAAGTATTGATAAAGGTGGCGACCCTAAAGCGGCCTTGGTTTGCTCGTTGGACACAAACAAAGTACACGAAGTTGCAATGGCTAACTTTTAACTAAACAAATCCCAAGGAAAAAGTTACTAGATCTATCTACTTATATAGGAGGAATGGATGGCAGCCAAGGAGGTGGTAGGACGTCCCAAGGCAGCCCAAAACTAACCCTAGGTTGTACAAGGCTCATGAGCCCAAGTGGAGGTGATGCAACACCATTGTACTTGTAGTTTGACTCGGATTCTGCTGAGCGTCAGATTGTCTCGTCGATATCTCAACGCTCCGGATGAGTTTGAAGGTGAATCAAATTGGGTTGGAAAGAGCACGGAATCTATTTTCGAAGAAAAAATGAGTCACCCAATTCGGAGTCCGTATGAAAGAGTTCTTGGAATTTTGAGTCAGGTATGTCTGCGCAGTCCGAATCTGAATCCAGAACATGAGAGACTTGGATTCTAACTTCCCTTGGCCCAAAAGTGACGCGAGAAGACTTTTTGAAGATCACCTAAACTTCTGTTTTTCCCTTATCTTCATATGTGGATTGTACAAATGTCCCATACACCTACAATTAAACATGGCACAAAAGTCCGTGAAGTATTTTTTTCCTAGATAATATAAACAAATTATTGCATAGTTTGCATTACAAATCACCTCACAAATATGCATGTATGCAATATTTTTCCACCTATCCAAGGTAGCCATGTCCTCATGACTATTCCCACAGATTGTTTGGAATTTCAACTTTTGTTCAGTCTAGTGCCTACACCACCAATTTAGAAGCTTAAAATGATTTTTCCCAATTTTCAGGACCAAAATACATCACACTTGAAGTTCACATTTCAACAAGTCCTGACAAATCCCTAGAAATGTAGTAAATGGATGAAATATAGAAATAACACTAGAAAATTCTTGAAACTTGGGCATTGTGCATCGAATGTGGTCTACTTTGGATAAACAAAGGAAGGGAACCATTATCCATCTTATTTGAGGTACTTCTTTCACAACCAGGGGGTTATCATAGCGATTAGAAATTGAAATAATTTTTTATTACAAAATAGTTGCAAATTCCTATAGAAACAATGTCCACAATGGTAAACCAATAGTTGCGCCAAATTTGGACATATTACATGGATTAAGCCATGTATTTGGCCATGGCCATGTGCCTTAAAATCCATGCAAGCTCATACAAGGTAGGCCATTTTGTGAAAGTTTTTCTCTCGAACTTGTGGTATTGCAAATTTATTATATTTCCCACTAAATAGTTCACATATGAAGGCTCAATGCAAAAGATTTCAATTTTTGAGGCATTTTTTATTTTCTTTTATTTTTTTGCCAATATGTGTGTCAAACTTGCAAGGTTTACCATTCCTACCAGATGGTTGAAAATTTCAACTTTGGTTCTGCCCAGTGCCTACGCCACCAATTCAAAAGGTTAAAATGATTTTTTTGCGAAATTTCCAAGACCAACATACATCACACTTGTAGTTCATATTTGAGCAAATCTTGATAAATCTCAAGAAATGCAGTAAATGGATGAAATATAAAAATAAAACTAGAAAATTCATGAAACTTGGGCATTGTGCTCCAATGTGGTGTATTTTGGACGAAGAATGAAAAGGACCCATTTTCAATCTTATACGGCGCACTTCTCTCACAACTAGGGTGTGTTCGTTGCTCTTGGCAATTGAAAAAAGGTTTTATTCGGAAAATTTGCAAACTCTTATGGAACCATTGTCCAAAATTGTAGACCAATAGTTGTGCCAAATTTGGACATGTTATTATGGACTATACCATGGATTTTGCCATGGCCATGTACATATGCCTTGAATCATATGCAAGTTCATACAAGGTAACACTACAACATGACCGCCCCTATAGCAACGATTTTTCCGTATATAAATGTCCATATATCCGTTGTTAGTGTATTTACCAACGGTTTGGGATGCGTAGCCTTATGTAGTGTTGCTAGCACATAGTGCAACGCTTATACTTCCGTTGGTAAAAGGGACCGTTGCAAGAATGCAACACATAAGACATACTTGCGCAACACTTATATATGTTGGTGCTTAATGCACAGGAATCAAGATCCAGCTGCTTCATGTGTTGGTATATATAATGTGAATATACTGCCAACAATTAAATTAACTCTCCTTGTAATAGTGATAATTATGTATTTCAAATGAACAAAAAACAAAAGAATATACTCACAGGAGGAAGAAATTATATATTAGATAAAACTATTGGATTACAATATTTGATATTATACGAGGAACATCATCCAAATGTGATGTGTAATCTAAATATTTTCTTGACACTGAAACTTAAACTGAAAACATACATCAACATCCGTACAACTTATCTAAAACTGAACCGGGGAACATCATCCCTACAACTTAACCAAAACTGAAAGCCTCCACCATCATCATCATGAATAGGAACATCATCATCCTCACTGCAGTATACTTGCCATGCACCCATATAATCATCCATTTAACTTTTGAATCTACAGACAACAAAACACAAAAGAATTGTTAACACACAATGCAAATGACATGATACAAGAAGTGACAGAGGCAGGATATTAGCCATTGTATCTGTTGGTATATCTCTATAAGCGAACTCTAGAATTTAAGTTCATCTACACCAGCTGAGTAATGTGGACTTTCTCTCTGAAATCACAATAGTAATTTGGTGAATTCTAAATCCATTGCACACTGCATAAAAATAACAAATATTACTGTAGTTGTAAGCATGAATCAACTGCACAAGCTTAGCTTGTAAATATCTGATTTGCAATTTAAGTTCCTATCGTCGTACAACAAAAAATCACAATTATATTGTTTTTCGACAATGCAAGGATCCTCCTCTCACCCTTTCCAACGTAGCAGGCAGAATTTTCTTCATACATTGTAAAAAAGGCTAGTAAGGTTATTCTACTGTGCACACTAGTCATCAACTCATGCACCGCCTAACATTTTTGTGTTTCACATTGTTAGCTAGAAATAACTACTATGGCACTAGTAGGAAAAGGGGCTTTTACCCCGGTTGGTAAGGGCCTTTTGTCCCGGTTTTCGAACCGGGACTAAAGGGTCGTTACTAAAGCCCTAACCCTTTAGTCCCGGTTCTTACACGAACCGGGACAGAAGGTCCTCTACGTGGCCGCTGCTGCCAGCCCAGGCAGGGGGGCCTTTGGTCCCGGTTGGTGCCACCAACCGGGACCAATAGGCAGGGCCTTTTGTCCTGGTTGGTGTCACCAACCGGGACCAATAGGCATCCACGCGTCAGCATTTCAGGGGCTGGGGTTTTTGTTTTTTTTGAAAGGGGGGGTTGGGGGGTTTTGGGGGGTTAATTTAGGTGTTTCATATATTGTGTTAGCTAGCTAATTAATAGAGAGAAGTGTCCTGTCTTATCTCCGTGCTTGGTCGACGCTACGTACTATATACGTATGGAGAGGACTAGACACGCTAGCTAGTAAGCAAATGAAGGAAACAGAAGATCGTCATGAACATATGCATACAGAGAGAAGTGATATCGACCACCTCTCCTTCTCCGAGAGATTGGTCGAACAACAAGTTCTCGTATATCTATCTGACACTACCGGCTACATATATACAATAATTATCTCTTACAATACAATCTCCTAATTAAATTGTAAGAACATAGGGTCCACATAGTATTCTCCGTTTTCAGCGATCACGTGGTCAAGGAAGAATGCCGCCAATTCCTCTTGAATTGCTCGCATACGATCTTCTGCTAGGAGTTCATCCCGCATCCGAAACATCTAATTTGAATAAGGGGGTCAATACATATATATATGAATAAATGAAACTCGACACAAATGATGGTAATAAAATAAAATTGTGAAAATTATTGCTTACGCACTTCATATTGGTCGTCAGAGTAGCCCCGCTCACAGGTCGTGTGGCGGATAGACTCGCAAACGTAGTATCCACAGAAATCATTCCCTTGTTCCTGCCACAACCACTTTACAAGAAATAGAGGTCAATCTAACAGATAAGCAAGCATGCTAAATGGTATTGATGAAACTAGCGCTTGAATCACTAGGAGATGTGCGGAACATGCTACTATAGTACTTACTTTTGGGTGTCTAAATTGCAGCTTCTTCGGCAGTCCCGGAGCTTTTGTGGTGAATTTTCTCCAAACCCTGCCAGACAAAGAAAACAATTACTTGATATCAGGAAATGAACAAAGTTGCTGATATGGTGGATAATGATCGATTTAACTTACTTCTCGAGCATTTGAGTCATGTCCGCATAGTCCTGGGGATCTTTTCGACTCGAGTCGAAGACGGTTACTACTCCCTGCTCAAGCTTAATCTCTAGGAGAATATAGTGGAAGCTGCGCATGCATGCATAAGTCATCAATTACATTACCATAACCTGGACTAATAAGGGAAACCGAATATGCACAAGACAGTAACACTCACTTGAAGTTGTAAGGAAAGAGTATTATATCTTTGTTTTGATTTAATACCAACGATCGTAGCAAGTTGGCCTCGGCTTCTTTGGCATGTTTTTCAACCGTATATGCATCTATGAGATTTGTGTTAATGAACCCAATATCACCGATTTTTCTTTTCTTCAATTCGGCGATCTTCAATCTGCATAATATAGTGAGGATAATTATAAATACATGCAATGAAAGAGCTGACCTATATAAAGAGACTTAATGACAGAAGTAGTACTACTTACAGACAGTAGCAAGTGATCGTTGATTTATCAAGGGCCTTTTGATTGAAAAACCGGAAGAACTCCTCAAATGGAACATTCAGCAGTTCAATTCCAACGAGGTCATGCTCCGGTTTAACTCTCAGCGTCAAAGTATTCATCCCATCAGACTCTCTGTAGGTTTTCATGTACCAATCATGTAATCTTCGCATCATCGTTGTTAGAGCTCTTTCATCTTTGACGAGAGGCTTCCCGTAATGGTATTTGTGTTCGTCCACCTCCATGATTTCATAATGTACATCGTCGGGCAGGTAATCTCCAAGATTGCTATAACCGGCCACCATCCTTGGATCATTAGCGACGATGTCTTTAGACACCTTGAGCGGGGGGCACGATTGGTTCGCTTGTTCGCCGAGCTGGGAAATTTTTTTCCCAGCTCGTCATTCTTTTAACCTTTGATCACTGATAGTACTTCCCGACCGCTCCGCTTCGACAAATGTCTTTGCAATAATGCGCTCATAGTTGCCTTTCGGCGGAGACTTTGGTGGTTTTGTCAGGGCATCCAGAGTGCGCTTCGCTTTTACCGGATCTACCTTCTCCTCTGGAGGTGGATGTTTCTTTGCTTTCACCCCTTCAAAGAAGTTCTTCACTTCGGCTCGCACGATCTTCGCGTTCTCCTCCTCGGTCCTCTCGTATGGTAACTTCTCTGGAGTCTTTGGAGAAGGACCGAATCTGTATTGCCTCCCGCCTCTGGCAGCTGTACTGCTAGACGCCGGCAGAGCAGACAGAGCGGCTCCGGCTTTTCTTTCCTTGCTTACGAGGCAGAGGAGAAGGACTACGACGCGCCGGAGCAGCCGGAGCGGCGGCGGGTCTCTTCCACCCTTGCTGACGAGGCGGAGAAGGAGGAGGTTGGCTGCTCTGGCACGCCAGCGCAGGCGGAGAAGGAGGCAGAGTGCCGCCACGCGCCGGAGAAGGAGGCTGAGTGCCCTGATCACTCGCCGGAGGAGGAGGCGGAGTGCCGCGACGCGCTGGAGAAGGAGGCTGAGTGCCCTGATCACTCGCCGGAGGAGGAGGCGGCGGCGGAGTGCCCTTACTCGCCGGAGGCGTCCAGTTCGGAAGGTTAATGAGCTCCTTCCGCCATAGGCACGGAGTCTTCAGAGCTAAACCCAGCCGAGTCTCCCCTTCACCGGTAGGGTGGTCAAGCTAGAGGTCCTCAAATCCCTCCGTTATTTCATCCACCATCACCCTAGCATATCCTTCTGGAATCGGCCGGCAGTGGTAGGATGCGCCAGGTTCAGGAGGTAAAACAGAACCAACAGCCGCCTTGACTTTGAAGTTCTGCCATTCCGCCATAAGGTGGCAATGTTGAGACTCCGTGATAGCATCCACGGGGTAGCTAGCAGGAGCCGTCAAGACATGCTCCAGCTGAAGCAGCTCGGTGGAAGCCACGCTGCTTCTCCGCTGAGATGGTGGGGTAGCTTTGGGGGTAGTTTCGGCATGTCGATTGCCGTCTCGTTCCTCTAGCGCTTGAACCCTTTCGTGCAGCTTCTGAGTTTGGGTCTGCTCCATTTTTTTCCTCCTCTCCTGGCTTTTGTAACCGCCTGCGTCCGGAAAACCAGCCTTCCACGGAACGGAGCCTGGCGTGCCTCGTGCCCGTCCAGGGTGCTCAGGATTCCCGAGGGCCATTGTGAGCTCGTCGTTCTCTCTGTCTGCAACGAACGTCCCTTCCTGCGCTGCATCGATATATTGGTGAATCTTCTTGACTGGTATTCTCAAAAGCTCGTTCGTCCAAACGCACCTCCCTGATACAGGGTCCAAGGTTCCGCCAGCCCCGAAGAACCAAGTCCGGCAACGGTCTGTCCAGTTCATTGTCTATGGTTCGATCCCTTTTTCAAGCAGATCATTCTCAGTCTTGGCCCACTTAGGCCGGGCTTTGAGGTAGCCACCTGACCCCGTGCAATGGTGAAGCTTCTTCTTCGCAGCATTTTTCTTGTTTGTCGCTGACATCTTCTTACTCTTTTCCGATGTCTTGTGGGCCATAAATGCGGGCCAGTGATCTCTGATCTTCTCATACCGGCCGATGAATTCTGGTGTCTCTTCTTTGTCGACAAACGTTTCCAGCTCATTCTTCCACCTCCTGAATAGGTCTGCCATCTTCTTAAGAGCATGAGACTTGATTAATTGCTCTTTAACTAGCTTCTCCGGATCCTCCTCTGGCGGTAGGGTGAAATTTGCCTTCAACTCAGTCCAAAGATCATCTTTCTGCATATCATTGACATAAGACACCTCGGGGTCTTCCTTCTTAGGCTTATTCCATTGGTGGATGCTGATCGGGATCTTGTCCCTAACTAGAACCCCGCACTGAGCAGCAAATGCATCCTTTGTCCGGATGGGTTCAATCGGCTGGCCGTCGCGTGCGATTGCTGTGATCTCAAACCTTTCATCCGAGTGCAACTTTCTCTTCGGGCCTCGTCTCTTTACCGAAGTTGTGCTCGATCCGGAGGGCTAGAAAAAAGAATAAAGACGAGTGTTAATTAATATGTGTACATACCATAACAATGAATGCATCAATTAGCTAGTCAGCACAGGCTTAACTAATATATTTACCTGGCCGGACTCTGTTCGGTCACCGGAGCCATCAGCACGGGCTCCTTCTTGCACCAGCATTGGGTCACCGGAGCCATCATAATCATGTCTTTCCTCCTCCACTCTTCGATCACCATAGCCTGCTTCTTCACCCTGTTCTTCCAGACCATCATTGTCGTTAAGATACGACAAGATATCACCTCCGGCTAAGATTATGTCCCCCAACACCTCTTCTGCTTGCTCGTCGCGTCCGTGCTCCATTGTTTCTGCAAATATTACAACATGGCAATTATTACACAATCATGACAGCAGGTGGATATATTAGTGCAAACGTAGACCTAGCTTATTTCGGGTTTGGGGTGGCCTCGGCAACGCTTCAAGGGTAGGGGCGCGACGGGAGGGGGTAGGAGACCGACATCGTTTTTTTCTAGGGTTTGGGTGTCCTCGAGAGTTTTGATCGAGCGAGAGGGCCGAGGGGTGCTCCCGTGGTATAAGTTATCACGGTCGAGAGGGGGTATAAATATCGACCGTCCATCATGTCGAAGTTATCTGGGAGGGACTTATATATATCGACAACGACGACATACATACATGGGAAAATAATGTTACCGGGGAGGGGGTATATCGACCCCCCCCCCCACGTGTTGAAGTTATCAGGAGGGGGTTATATCGACAACGACGACATACATACATGGGAAAATAATATTATCGGGGAGGGGGTATATCGACCCCCCTCGTGTTGAAGTTATCGGGAGAGGGGTATATCGACGACGACAGAACCGATAAAACATAAGAAAACGAAGAAGAAATAAAATGAGGAGAAGAAGAAAGGAATAGAGGAGAAGGTCGAAGGAAAAAAAGAAGAAAAAAAAAGAGGAGAAGAAGAAAGGAACTCCTCTTCTTTTTCTTCTTTTTTCCTCTTCTTATTTATTTCTCCTCTTCTTCCTCTCCTCTTCTTCTCCTTTCTTCCTCTTTTTATTTTCCTTTTTCCTCTCCTTTTTCTTCTTCTTCCTTTCCTAGCTAGATATATAGAACTTTTCTAAAAATGTAACTTTTGCATATATAAAACTTTTCCATGGATCATCATTTCTCATATATATCCATCTATAGCCACATACATATATAAATGGAAAAAATGCTATGAACAAAAATACATATATACTTGGTAAATATTCTATGAACATCGTTTCTCATATATATCAATGCATACATCCATGGATCATCATTGCTCATATATCCATAGTCATATATAAAAACTTTCTGTATATGAACAAAAAACCATTTTTTGACATATTTAGCACATTCTAAATTTTCATAACTCTTTTACAAACACAAAAATTACTCCAACTTCATGACAGTACCCACACTCCATTTCACCAAAAACCTTCTGATCCATAGTTCAAAATTTTCAAATTTCATTCAAATGAAATTTGAACCAGATTCAAATTCCTTGCTGAAAACCTATTCTAAACCAATCCAAAAATTCTGAAATTTTGCCATCACCTTTGCCTTGCATCAGTACCTCACCACAAAAAATATCATAAATTCTAAAAATGCCCAAAGCCATCTAGCATTTGATCAAACAACCTCTATATGCACTGTTCATATCTGTAAAAAAATCAGAAATTTCAAAAAATTGGACGGCGTCTTGCTGCTGCTCCACTCCTTCTGCTCTCCTCTCCTTCTGCTCTTCAATGCGTCGGGGCCGGCGGCGACCATGGAGCAGGGGCGGCAGAGAGCAAGGGGCACTCGGGCGCAAGAGCGGCGCTCGATCGGGACCATGCGAAAGGGAGGGCTCACTTCGAGGGGGCGGCGATGGCAGGAGTTTGGCGACGAGGACGGCGGGCTCGGGGCGGCACGCGGTGATGGGGACGGTGGTCTCGGGACGGCAGGCGGTGACAGGGACGTGGAGGGGTGGGCTCGGGGAGGCACGCGGCGACGGGGACAACGAGGACGGCGGGCTCAGGGATGCCGGCGACGAGGACGGCGCGGGCTCAGGGATGCCGGCGACGAGGACGGCGCGGGCTCGGGGAGGCGACGGCGTTGGCGGCGGCGTAGACGGCGAGGTGGAGCAGCCTGACGGCGGGGGGGGGGGGAGGCAACTGGCGATGAAAACTGAAAATTTTCACAAGTGTTTGTTATATAGTCCAAGCATTGGTCCCTGTTCGTGCCACCAACCGGGACCAATGGCCTTGCTCAGCGGCGTGGTGGTGGGAGTTTAGTCCCACCTCGCTAGCTGAGAGAGAGCCGCACCTGTTTATAAGGTGCGGTGCGCCTGAGCTGTCGAGCTCCTCTCTAAAGCAGGCTTACGGGCCTAACCTCTTTGTACATGCCTGTGGGCCTACTGGGCCTTCTATGGGCCTGAATCCTGGCCCATGGATGGGTTTCTAGTCGTATTCAGGCCGTGGTGGCCCAGTAGGTAATTTTTATTTTTTCGCCTGTTTTTTGTTTTCTTTTTTTATTTATTTATTTTGTTTTGTTTCTACTTACAACAAAAAACTTATTTATTTTATTTTATTTTTTTTCTAATTACTTATTTATTTCACTTTATGATAATTCTTTTTGCTATTAAAGTTTCTAACAAAAAAGTTCTTTATGAAAATTATTTTTGCTTTCAATGATTTTGAACAGAAAATACTTCGATAATTTTAGTTGCATCAATTTTATATAATTTTAGTTTCAATAATACTAGAGGTTGCTTATAATGTTTTGAACAGAAAATACTTTGATAATTTTAGTTTCATAAATTTTAAAGTTTATTTTATTTTGTTTCTACTTATATATTTTATTAAAGTTTATATTATTTTGTTTCTAATTACTTATTTATTTTATTTGTTATTTTTCATGCACCATTTTTCATGCATTTACTGATTATTTTGAGCTATAAGACCCTAAAATTGAAAAGCATTTCAAATGAACTCTGAAAAGGTTGAAAGTTGGCATGGTATCATCATTTCATCCACATAGCATGTGCAAGAAAGTTGAGAGGGTTACGGCAAAAACTGGATGCACTTCGTGTACAAAACGGACAATCTCTTTCGAAGTATCAGGATTTCATACGGAAACTCGTCTGTTACAAAGGGATTTCATTTTTTTAACTTATTTGAACTCCTGACTTTTTGTGTGTTCAAAATGCACCATTCAAAGCCACATCATCAATTTTCAACCCTTTCTGACTTCATTTGTTATTTTTCATGCATTTACTAATTATTTTGAGCTATAAGACCCTAAAATTGAAAAGCATTTCAAATGAACTCTGAAAAGGTTGAAAGTTGGCATGGTATCATCATTTCATCCACATAGCATGTGCAAGAAAGTTGAGAGGGTTACGGCAAAAACTAGATGCACTTCGTGTACAAAACGGACAATGGTATCATACTCGTCTGTTACAAAGTTGGCATGGTATCATCATAATAGTTGCGGGAGAACGTCTTCACTTTTTCTTCGCTTGTGTCATTTGCTTATTGCGCCATAACCATGGATAATCTTCATCGTTTATCAGGATGCTTGGGTCAGCCTTGACTTTGAAGGGAGGAATTTCATGAAACTTTTCATAATCTTCAGACATGTCTGTCTTGCCCTCCACTCCCACAATGTCCCTTTTTCCTGAAAGAACTATGTGGCGCTTTGGCTCATCGTATGATGTATTCGCTTCCTTATCTTTTCTTTTTCTCGGTCTGGTAGACATGTCCTTCACATAGATAACCTGTGCCACATCATTGGCTAGGACGAACGGTTCGTTAGTGTACCCAAGATTGTTCAGATCCACTGTTGTCATTCCGTACTGTGGGTCTACCTGTACCCCGCCTCCTGACAGATTGACCCATTTGCACTTAAACAAAGGGACCTTAAAATCATGTCCGTAGTCAAGTTCCCATATGTCCATTATGTAACCATAATATGTGTCCTTTCCCCTCTCGGTTGCTGCATCAAAGCGGACACCGCTGTTTTGGTTGGTTCTCTTTTGATCTTGGGCGATCGTGTAAAATGTATTCCCATTTATCTCGTATCCTTTGTAAGTCAATACAGTCGAAGATGGTCCCCTGGACAACGAGTACAACTCATCACAAATAGTGGTGTCACCTCTGAGACGTGTTTCCAACCAACTGCTGAAAGTCCTGATGTGTTCACATGTAATCCAGTCGTCACACTGCTCCGGGTGTTTGGAGCGCAGACTGTTCTTGTGTTCATCGACATACGGGGTCACCAAGGTAGAGTTCTGTAGAACTGTGTAGTGTGCTTGAGACCAAGAATATCCGTCCCTGCATATTATTGAGTCCCCTCCAAGCGTGCCTTTTCCAGTCAGTCTCCCCTCGTACCGCGATTTAGGGAGACCTATCTTCTTAAGGCCAGGAATGAAGTCAACACAAAACCCAATGACATCCTCTGTTTGATGGCCCATGGAGATGCTTCCTTCTGGCCTAGCACGGTTACGGACATATTTCTTTAGGACTCCCATGAACCTCTCAAAGGCGAACATATTGTGTAGAAATACGGGCCCGAGAATGACAATCTCGTCGACTAGATGAACTAGGACGTGCGTCATGATATTGAAGAAGGATGGTGGGAACACCAGCTCGAAACTGACAAGACATTGCGCCACATCACTCCTTAGCCTTGGTATGATTTCTGGATCGATCACCTTCTGAGAGATTGCATTGAGGAATGCACATAGCTTCACAATGGCTAATCGGACGTTTTCCGGTAGAAGCCCCCTCAATGCAACCGGAAGCAGTTGCGTCATAATCACGTGGCAGTCATGAGACTTTAGGTTCTGGAACTTTTTCTCTGGCATATTTATTATTCCCTTTATATTCGATGAGAAGCCAGTCGGGACATTCATACTGAGCAGGCATTCAAGGAAGATTTCTTTCTCTTCTTTCGTAAGAGCGTAGCTGGCAGGACCTTCATACTGCTTCGGAGGCATGCCGTCTTTTTCGTGCAAACGTTGCAGGTCCTCCCGTGCCTCAGGTGTATCTTTTGTCTTCCCATACATGCCCAAGAAGCCTAGCAGGTTCACGCAAAAGGTTCTTCGTCACGTGCATCACGTCGATTGAAGAGCGGACCTCTAGCTCTTTCCAGTAGGGTAGGTCCCAAAATATAGAATTCTTCTTCCACATGGGTGCGTGTCCCTCAGCGTCATTTGGAACAGCTAGTCCGCCGAGTCCCTTTCCAAAGATTACGTGTAAATCATTGACCATAGCAAGTACGTGATCAACGGTACGCATGGCGGGCTTCTTCCGGTGATCTGCCTCGCCTTTGAAATGCTTGCCTTTCTTTCGACATTGATGGTTGGTCGGAAGAAATCGACAATGGCCCAGGTACACATTCTTCCTGCATTTGTCCAGGTATGTACTTTCAGTGTCATCTAAACAGTGCGTGCATGCGTGGTATCCCTTGTTTGTCTGTCCTAAAAGGTTACTGAGAGCGGGCCAATCATTGATGGTTACAGACAGCAACGCGTGCAGGTTAAATTCCTCCTGTTTGTGCTCATCCCACGTACGTACACCGTTTCCACTCCACAGCTGTAAAAGTTCTTCAACTAATGGCCTTAGGTACACATCAATGTCGTTGCCGGGTTGTTTAGGGCCTTGGATGAGAACTGGCATCATAATGAACTTCCGCTTCATGCACATCCAAGGAGGAAGGTTATACATACATAGAGTGACGGGCCAGGTGCTGTGATTGCTGCTCTGCTCCCCGAAAGGATTAATGCCATCCGCGCTTAAACCAAACCATACGTTCCTTGGGTCAGCTACAAACTCAGCCCAGTACTTTCTCTCAATTTTTCTCCACTGCGACCCGTCAGCGGGTGCTCTCAACTTCTCGTCTTTATTACGGTCCTCACTGTGCCATCGCATCAACTTGGCATGCTCTTCGTTTCTGAACAGACGTTTCAACCGTGGTATTATAGGAGCATACCACATCACCTTTGCAGGAACCCTCTTCCTGGGGGGCTCGCCGTCAACATCACCAGGGTCATCTCGTCTGATCTTATGCCGCAATGCACCGCATACCGGGCATGCGTTCAGATCCTTGTACACACCGCGGTAGAGGATGCAGTCATTAGGGCATGCATGTATCTTCTGCAGCTCCAATCCTAGAGGGCATACAACCTTCTTTGTTGCGTATGTACTGTCGGGCAATTCGTTATCCTTTGGAAGCTTCTTCTTCAATATTTTCAATAGCTTCTCAAATCCTTTGTCAGGCACAACATTCTTTGCCTTCCACTGCAACAATTCCAGTATGGTACCGAGCTTTGTGTTGCCATCTTCGCAATTGGGGTACAACCCTTTTTTGTGATCCTCTAACATGCGATCGAACTTCAGCTTCTCCTTTTGACTTTCGCATTGCGTCCTTGCATCGACAATGACCCGGCGGAGATCATCATCATCGGGCACTGGTTCCTCTTGATCTTCAGCAGCTTCCCCCCTTGCAGCATCATTGGGCACATCGTCTGGTTCCTCTTGATCTTCAGCAGCTTCCCCCGTTGCAGCATCACCGTATTCAGGGGCACATAGTTGTCATCATCCTCTTCTTCTTCGCCGTCTTCCATCATAACCCATATTTCTTCGTGCCTCGTCCAAACATTATAGTGTGGCATGAAACCCTTGTAAAGCAGGTGGGTGTGAACGATTTTCCGGTCAGAGTAAGACTTCGTATTCCCACATATAGGGCATGGACAACACATAAAACCATTCTGCTTGTTTGCCTCAGCCACTTCGAGAAAATCATGCACGCCCTTAATGTACTCGGAGGTGTGTCTCTCACCGTACATCCATTGCCGGTTCATCTGCGTGCATTATATATAATTAAGTGTGTCAAAAACCATTACAGAACATCATGAATAGATAATTAAGTGACCAAATTAATAGAAGTTCATCATCACATTAAAACCAAAGTACATACATAGTTCTCATCTAACAACATATATATAGCTCTCTAGAGCATCTAATTAATTAAACCATACATTGAAACTATGTAAAACATTTCAATGTGAAAACAAATGCGATCATAATCGCAACCAAGGTAACAATTGATCCAATGTCATAATGATACCAAGCCTCGGTATGAATGGCATATTTTCTAATCTTTCTAATCTTCAAGCGCATTGCATCCATCTTGATCTTGTGATCATCGACGACATCCGCAACATGCAACTCCAATATCATCTTCTCCTCCTCAATTTTTTTTATTTTTCCTTCAAGTAATTGTTTTCTTCTTCAACTAAATTTAACCTCTCGACAATAGGGTCGGTTGGAATTTCCGGTTCAACCACCTCCTAGATAAATAAAATCTATGTCACGTTGGTCGGCATATTTGTCATAAACAATAAATGAACCAAATAGTTATAAAAAGATAATATATACTGCATCCGAATCATAGACAGGACGAGGGCCGACGAGGGCGGATACCAAAACCATCGCACTATGTAATAAGAAGGAATAATAAAAGTAACAAAATTCTATCTAAAGTAAGAATTTTTTTTCTTTCAGAAAGAAGATAAGAACAAGAGGCTCACCATGATGGTGCTGGTGACGAGATCGGCGCGGGCGATCGACGGCGGTGAAGACGGGGACGGGACGTGACGGACCGCTAAACCTAGACAAATCTTGGGGAAAATGGAGCTCGGAGGTCGAGTTTCGAGAGGAGAAAGATTAACTAGTGTGGCTCAAACATTTCATCGAACACCTCATGTGCATAGGAGGTGAGCTAGAGCACCCAAATACCCTCCCCTCACCGGCCAGAAAAAACAGAGCACTGTGGAGTGCTCTGCTGTGGCGATGGGGTATATATAGGAAACTCATTGGTCCCGGTTCGTGGCACCAACCGGGACTAAAGGCCTTTGGTCCCGGTTGGTGCCACGAACCGGGACCAATGCCCCCTTTAGTCCCGGTTGGTGGCACCAACCGGGACCAAAGGCCTTGTGCTGCCCCTCGTCAAAAGTTTAGTCCCACCTCGCTAGTTGAGAGAGCTCGAGAGTGGTTTATAAGCGCTGCTGCGCCCACCCTCTCGAGCTCCTCTCAACTGCAGGCTTTCGGGCCTAACCGTTCTCTTAGCCTGTGGGGCCTACTAGGCCTTCTGCGGGCCATAATCCTGGCCCATGGATGGGTTTCAAGTCGTATTCAGGCCGTGGTGGCCCAGTAGGTGGCATAATTTTTTTCCCTGTTTTTTGTTTTCTCTGTTGCTTTATTTATTTTGTTTTGTTTCTACTTACAACAAAAAACTTATTTATTTTATTCCATTTTGTTTCTAATTACTTATGTATTTTACTTTATTTATTTTACTACTGCTATTTTTATTTATTTTACTGCTGCTATTTTTATTTATTTTATTAAGGTTTATTTATTTTATTTACTATAGTTTATTTTATTTTATTTTATTAAGGTTTATTTATTTTTATTTATTTTGTTAAGGTTTATTTATTTTATTTACTATAAAAAATGAACATAGATGCGCCTATAGAGAAAATTCAACCTAAATTCATAATAAATTTCTATGAAATTCAAAGAAATTTACTGTGAATTTAGGTCAAATTCCCTGTATAAGGGCATCTTTTTTCACTTTGAGAGGAGCTCAACAAGGCAGAGAGGGACGGGCTTATAAACCGGTGTGAGCGCCCTTCGGTTGGTGAGGTGGGACTAAACTCTGACCGCTACTAGGACCAACCCTTTAGTCCCGGTTTGTGGTGTGAACCGGGACTAAAGGGTGAGCCTCTGGTCCCGGTTCAAGCCACCAACCGGGACCAATGGTGGTGGGCCAGGAGCGAGGCCCATTGGTCCCGGTTTGTCCCACCAACCGGGACCAAAGGGGTCGGACGAACCGGGACCAATGCCCCCACGAGGCCCGGCAGGCCCCTGGCCGCACGAACCGGGACCAATGCTCACATTAGTCCCGGTTCGTGACTGAACCGGGACTAATGTGAATATTGCCCTGCCACCAAAGCCCAGTTTTGTACTAGTGTGGTGATCTGAAATTGTTAGGTCAGATATGACATTAGTAATGGTTTCTCCTTATGCTATTTCTCTTTAAGAAAAAAGATGAAATTAGAGAGAAATTATTATGTGAGGACCATGTCCACCAGCTGCTACATTGGCACACTCATTGTCATGACGGTGGCCTTGGTCTAATATAGTTAGGAGAAAGACACCAAAAAAAATTGATGGGGAATTTCTTAGATATACAAACCATAGGAACAAAGAGTCATATGTCATTAGAAATTGCAATAAATTAGGTCTAAGATTTAAAGCGTCAATATGATTAAAGAAAACACTAAGTATGCCTGGTGGCACATATATTTTCACATGCAATGAAACAAACTACAAAGAAACTGACCTTGTCAGATAAATATGAGGTAGAATTGATAATTGTTAAGTTCATTCTGTCCTCTGCTTGCATGCCACATACCTGCACTGGTACACAGTGCTAATTAGCTCGAGTAAACATTTGTTTTCTTTGGAATTGAAAAGAACCCATGATCATTTGTGTGCTGCAAATACAATAGAACAACATATGTTTTCTATGATACATAGTGGCATCATTTTCATAAATCGCACAGATAATATGCTTTTGCACATGCATCACAGAGGCTGACTCTATGTATATAATTATATTAACTGGTCAGTATAAAAAATAGCTACCATGCTGATATTAAATTAACCGTGGACCTGCAGACATGCTGGCATTGGCACACAAACTCAAGCATCACAGTTCAAAGTTAATTAGGCTACTGTTATGCATGCAATTTAATAGACCTAGTGCTTAATTATACCATGGGTGGACACAGGGTGATGCGACCAAGTAGTCCACCGAGCAGATTTGATTAGAAAGAAGAGAGCCCATTGCTTAACAACTAACAAACATCAAAGTTATGATGGTCAGACCTGAGTAGATGGCCATGGTGGGTGACACAACCACTTGCAGATGTTCTCAATTCTGCAACAACTCTGCGTAAAGTTCTCACTTTTGCAACAACTCACTAGAACAAGTGAGTACTACTACCTACTTGAGCTGTAATAATAAGGTAAAAAGAAGAATTTTCCCAATAGAAACAAGACCATATGACAGAGTGACTGATCACGCCTACAACTTTGCACGTAAGCGGAAAGTGGATCTTTGAATTATCAACATCAACCACGAGACTAATACATCAAGCCTTACTATACAATCAGTCAATCACATAATCAAAGACAGCAACCAACGACTGCACAATCAAGTTTCACTTCCATGGGTTCGTAATAGTCTCCTAAGACATAACTAGATTCAATTCATTCACAACAAGAGGCTTTAGTTGGAATCTCCCCTCCATAAACCAGCTATAATTCAACCTGTCGGTCAACATCAGGGACTGACAAGTAACCGCACCTCGACTACCAGGCTGCCTCCGGTGGTCTCTGGCTTCGCAAGTCGCCACCACGCTGCGAGCCGCTCCGAGGCGCCGTCGCTGGCTCGCCTCCGCCGTCGGGCCGCTAGCGCATCGCTCCACCGTCGGGCGTCGAGCTGCCTCTACACTGCCCTTAAACCGCCGCGCCTTTGTACAGCTCCGAGTCGCCGTCCGCTGTGGCCGGCCCTGAGCCGCCGCTCGCCTCTCGCATTGCTCCGCCTCGTCACAGGTTTCCCTGAGCTGGCCTGTTCTTTTTCCTATAGTGGCTGCGGGCATACGCAGTGTCACGCGGGTGCCTGACCGCCTGGCTGTTACTACTCCTCGACCTATGATCTACTTCCACAAGAAGATCGAAGCCAACATCTAGTGCTATGTTATTTACGCCTCATGCATGAAGACCGAAGACTTCAGCTAGCACTCGGATGCATGAAGAAAGATCAAATCAGTTTTTTAATATCCCTTTACTACATGAAGGAGCAAACATCTCAAAGGCACAAGTTTCTAGGTCGATCATGACAAAAGAATTAATCTCACATGAAGCTTCTTCAAGTGGTCTAGTCACATCAGGTTTCAGTCTACAGTTACTGTATCTACACACAGTGGATTAAATTCTCTGTTGGGGACGATCAATGCAGCACTACGGACTGGACAACTCCGACCATGCACGCACCTTGTGCAGAACAGGAAATCATCAGCATGCTTGATAGAAAGGCTATCTGTTGGTCTTGTTTACATAGGCTGCACCGGAATACGTCCAGCTGGTATCCGCGTTCATCCGGAAAATAAATCAGGTGCTATCTGTTCTCAGTATTTGTAGCACATATTAATTCTTCTGAGATCAATTACTCTGTCTTTCAATATATTTTATGCAGGACAAAGTCCACTACAAATGTGACGTCATGCCATAGACATGAGGCTCGCACCGGTTTAAACTTTGGGACCAACTCTCTTTCCTGCGCCGGCTTAAGTGTCGTGGCCAACTCTCGCGCCTGCACCGGTTACCACTGCCGTGGCCGACTCTATCGCCACTGGACACGCGCACGCCACCGCTCCCACGGTCCGGTCTACATCAATACGCCGGTGCCGCACCCACTCTCATAAGCCACCCGACGGATACGCGTGCAAGTCGCCTCCCCCGTTGCTGGGTTTACATCAATACGTGGCCGACTCATCTGTCCGCGCCTGCGATTGACTCGTCCGTCCACGCCGGCTTACAACTCCGCGGTGGATAATTTCTGGCCTGACATATCAGGTGAAATCCATCCAGTATGTTTTTATATTACATATTACTTTCTTTGAAAAGAGAAATTACTCTGGCTTGCAAGCTTTCTAATGCAGGACAAGTTGTCTACTGCAAAAGGGATTATTATATCATTGAGGTGTTGAATGACTCATATCGGTTTATATCACAGTCAAATATGGAGAATCTCATGACAACTCCTTGAGTCGTCTTAAGACTCGGGGGCTATGATGACATGACTCAGCAAATGTTGCCGGTTTTCAGTGAATTCAAGAACTCCGGGTTATTGGAGGGAAAATTTACCCGTCCTCGAGGCTACTGCCACATTGGTGCAAATTTAAAGGCAGTTAGAAAATTTCTGGCTCAAAATGAAGATTCTGGTTTAAAATCTGGCTCAAGAGACCTCTCTCTCCCATAAAGCTTTGAAGCTCTCAATATCCGGTTTAAAATTCCGGCTTACGAAGAATTATCTCTGGCAAAGTTCGAGTTCCAAAAAGAATAAAGGTTGCCAAAGAGAACTTGCTGCCATGATACGCGGTTCAAACATGGGTATCCTGCCTTATGGGCTTATCTTATTGGTCACTTGGGGGCTTCCTCCTCATTGAAATGAAGCTATGATTACCCTTGCGCATGCCATCCTCTCCATGCTTGATCTTGCTCCAATGTTCATCCTTCTTGTCTAAGCTAGGCCCTTCATTTGTAAGCAAGACAAATGTATCCAATTTAGGCAGCATCATATTCTTATGAACATTAGAATCATTACAAAGAAACGGAAGTACCGAGTAATTTAATTGCCGTGCGCGAGCTCTAGTAATTGGTCCAGTCTGTATAGTAGCTGGGGCTGTGGATGTAACAATGGTACTAATGTCCCCATCATCCTCCCCTTCTTGAAATGAAGTCGTCATCGATGAAAGCTATTCTTCTTCACCCAAACAAGGCTTCAAATCTGTAGTGTCAAAAGTGGGACTAACCCCAAAATCTGCATGCAGCTCATGTTTATATGCATTATCATTTCTTTTCTCTAACACCTTAAAAGGACCATCAGCACGTGGCATTAGCTTCGATTTTCGCAAATCAGGAAATCTATCCTTACGCAAATGTAACCAAACAAGATCTCCAGGCGCAAACACAACATGTTTTATGCCCTTATCTCCAACAAGTTTATAGTCCCTCCGTTCCTTTATATAAGGTGTAATTATTTTTTGATAAAATTCCAGAATGTAAGGTGCCTTTATTCTAATTCCTCATAATTCCCTTATTAGCCCTCTAGAAAAAGGGAAAGTATCCTCTCCTACTTGTCTGTATCTCTCCTTGTAGCAAAAGAAGCAAAGTATCTCTATGTCGATTGCATGTATCTCTTACTTTCCTGGAGTAACTAATTTACTTGCCACTAACCAATAAATTTTCCAAGGGTAATTTTGTCCTAACATGTCTATAATTTTGTGCCCTCATCACCGTGCCAAAAATAATACACCTTACATAAAGGAACGGAGGGAGTATTTAGCATTCATACACTCAATGTTCTCCTTAGTTAATTCATGCATTTTTAAGAGCAATTCAGAATTTTTAAGACTCCAGCAAAGCAATGAATGCAAACCAGGTCCGGGAGCCATTGCGCTGCACCGCGACGCAAGACCCGCATTGGGCCGGTTCAGTCTTGGCTCGGGTCACCAGCTTCAAGTAGAAGAACCTGCCCTAAACCTCGGGGGTGGGTAGGATGCCTACGTAGCCTTCGCAGAAGGTTATGAAGGCGGAGAGAAGAACTATGGTGTTGGGGGTGAGATGATGCGGCTGGAGGCCGTAGAAGTCGAGGAAGGTGCGGAGGAAACCACTTGCAGGTAGGCCAAATCTGCTGAGGAAATGGCTTTAGAACACTAGAAACTCACCGGCCCTCGGCGCCGGCGAGATCTCCCTCGCATCGGGGATGCGCGTCCCCTAGACCGTCTCGACTGGAATCCTCCGCGTTGTGCGGAGGAACTTGTTGTGGCCGTCATGGACGTTGGATCCATCCTAGTCGCCTCGCACCATGGCTTGTGGTGGTTCGGCAGCGGCTCAGTGAGGCTGGGTGGTGACGGTGTCGCGGCGGGACTCCGGCGGCGAGTGGAGCAGCAGCGCAGCAGCGACGAGGAGGCGAAGGAGCAGAGGAGGAAGAGAGAGTGGGAGGGGGGTGCGCGCATTTGGCCGCCCCGTCCTGTCTATTTATATGGCGACGGCGAGCCCGAGGTGACTCTTCCGGGGGCATGGGATTAACAGCTCCCACGTCCCACGCGCCCCCGCAATGTTCGCGCCTTTATGGTGCGTAATCAATGTGCTCGGGAAGGGAAACAGATTGCCTCGGCCGCAGTAGATCCACGCGCGCCGAGGCTGTGTAGTGGCGGGCCCGGACCTGTGCCGGTGTCCCATCACGCACGTGGGCTGGCAGGTCGGCCTGGCCTGGTGGCGACGCGTGGCATGCAAGCAATGGGCGGCTTGTGTGCTACCTGGTGGCGTGCCTCCGACGCCCGCCACGACGATTCAAATTCACCAGTCGGCTGGCTTCGCCTCGTCCGGCTCCTGACACGCGGCTTCTTCAAGCCGGACAACACGAAGACAGAGGATCTCAGGAGGAGGAAACTGTTGAGGCGCTCCGGCTTCTAGTCGTGGCACCTCACCAGCTTCAGGGACTACTGTCGGGGGGATGTACCTCGGGTAGCGTCATCCGCATTCAATAATATTTCAAGACATCGGGGCTGGCAAAGCCCCTTATGCCGGCTAGCCGCGTGGCCGGCTCCCTAGGCCGGCTAGGACCACACGGCCGGCTTCCAGAAGATGGTGCACTATTAGAAGGCGGCTTTGGGAGCGGGCCGGCTTCCAGCAGCCCGCCCCTCCTTCTCTCAGAGTATGCATTCACCCACTACGACGAGACTGGGCATAGCTACAGTGTCGCCTGCTCCCCCAATCCCGGAAGGGCGTGGCTACAGTACGTGCTGACCAAGTGGCTGCCTACCCGCACGACGCGGGACTGTAGCCATATGACGCATGATGCAGGCCTCGTTAGCAAGGACGGCACCTCACCAGCTGCGGGCCCTACCTGTCGGCTAGATTCTCAGCGGCCGGCGGGGCCCTCCAGAGCCGGGCCCCAGTAGGCGGCGGAGAACCCGGCGACCCTAGACACTGACGTCCAGCTCCTACACCCGGCTGTATTACCATTGTACCCTTAGGGGGTCGGCCTATAAGACCCCCCGGGTTCACCCATGCAAAGGGTACATATCTCATCTCACTAACACACTCACCATAGCTAGGAGAAGAGGGAGAACTCTACCCTTCTTCCTCCTCTAGAAATACAGCTCCAGGAGCAACTCTATATACTATCGATCATAGTCATCGCAGCAGGATTAGGGGTGTTATCTCTCCGGAGAGCCCCGAACCTGGGTACGTCTCGTGTGCTCCCGATCTCGTGCTTACTATCGCTTCCGGAACCAGACGACATCGTTATGGCTCCGCCCACAATAAGCCACCTCATGGCATCTGACATGAGATTACCACGACAGTATGAGAGCTAGGTACTCCCTTGTTCTGTGTGAATTTGGTTTAACCACTTGGAGTTTTAGTTATGTCGACCATAGGTATGAAGAAAGGGTCATGCCCCATCTTTGATGGTCATGATTATCCCAAGTGGAAGGCCATGATGAGGAAGCGCCTCATGGCGACGAACAGTGAGCTATGGACTGTCACTGAGATTGGTCTTACCGATCTATGCAATATGGCGCATGCTGATGATATTCGCAAGTACACACGGTTGGACACTATGGCATAGGATATCATCTGCTCCAGCCTATCGAGAAATCAAATCAGGCTCATTAGGCATCTCTGCAATGCGAAGCTTATCTGGGACCGAATCTCTGACATCTAAAAAGGTCATCGAACTTGTCAGGATCCTGGGTTCCTCGAGTTTAAGGAATCACTCAAAACGATGACTTTCGAACCTGAACCATCTTCATCTTCAGCACCATGCCTCATGGCAAAAAGTGCAAAGGTACCCGAATACTCCTCATCTGAATCTAGTGAAGATGAATGTGATGATGATTTCAGACCTAGCTAGCTACTATTTCCACTAAACAACAAAAAGCTTTGGAAAGGGTTCAAAATTTCGTAGACAAAAGCGATGACTTGTTGGTTGAGGTATCTAATCGGACTCAAACCTTGACTGATAATCTCAAACGACTACAGTCTAAGTTTGATAACCTTCAAGGTCGTCATGAAACACTCTTAACTGATCATGAGAAGCTTTCCTATGAATTTCTTCAAAGAAAGCAAGATCTTGAGAAACTAAGGGTGAGTCATGATGATCTTCAAAAGGAACATGTTTCTTTGCTTATTCAACAGATCAGTTCCGCTCAGAAAGAATTCATTCCACCATCTTTGAAATGCATTGAATGAGAATCTGCTAATTCCTCACCTGAATGTTCAAATGCTTCTATCGCTGCAAATTCTTCAACTATTTCTATGGTCACAAATTCCTCATCTGAGGATACCACAAGTATCACTGACAATGCAGGGTTGAAGGAATTGTATGTGACAGGCATGTACAAAAGCCTCAAAGGGCATCAGGCTCTTTGTGATGTGCTTAAGAAGAAGATCCTCAACAGGAACCCTAGGAAAGAGGGTATTTTATTTGAGAAGAAACTCAATGCTGATGGGTCCTCCTGGAAACCTGAGCAGTACCCCAAAACCACATGGGTTGCTGCAAAAGGACCTCCCGTAGATCCATCAACTTTATTTGGCTTTACTTGTGAATCTTCATATTCATCTGATGAGTCATTTGACTCCAACTATAAGCTGTTCAAAAATCAGAATGGTGAAGTATTCGCTAGATATGTTGGAACTAACTGCAGGAATGGTCCTCCTATGATGAAAATTTGGGTTCCCAAAAGGTGCCTTGAAAGTCTTTAGGTGAATGTCCTCATGACACCACCTGTGAAGAATAGGAACCCCATATACAAATTCTTCATATGGATCAAAGTCCTCACGCGGATCAAATTCCTCATATGAATCCAAGTCCTCATATGGATCAAATTTCACATATGAACATCATCGTGCTAATGCATCTCTTTCGCAGGGAAACTATAAGAGTCGTGAATATGTGCATTATTCTTCAAATCATTATGTTCATAAGTCCTTGAAGCATTTCTCTACTTATTCATATGCCTACTCTAACCCCTCTTCTGTGAAACGAAGTGCACTGGATTCAATGTCACCATTCTCTTATGGAGCTCATAGAATGATGAACTATTTTCCACCCCTTCAGATGTGGGTGGTGAAGAAAAAGAACTAATCTCTTATGCAGGGTCAGGTCTCCGAACGAACTTAATCGTCTGAAGAATTTTCTAGAGACCTGAGAATGCTTGAAAGGATGCAAGCTAATCATGAAGAAATGATTCACTCATTTCTCACATCCTCATACTGCTATATATGTTGCATTATTTGATGAAATTATGTGTGATGAATCTGATGTCATATTCTTCACTCTGAAGTATATGAGTTCGTAGGATGCACTAATTCATCTGCAGGATGAAACACCCAAAGATACTGAGTGGGTCCTCGACGGTCAGTTTACAAATCACATGACCGATGACAAGAACTTATTGACGGACTCTGCTTTATCTCCATCGCATCTGAAGCATACCACTTATGCTAACAAAGGCAAAATCAAGGTATTGGGTCTAGGTAGGGTTGCAATCTCAAAGGATTGACACATGGACGAAGTCCTCCTTGTCAACTCCCACGGATTCAACCTCATTTCTATCTCAATGCTTTGTGATCATGATATGGTTGTCGTCTTTGGCAAATATCGCTGCATTGTGCTCATGGAATGTTCCAAAGTCTTTGAAGGCTTTTGGAGCGGATACTTGTATATTGTTGATTTCTCTGCAGGACCACAACCTGCCACAGGTCTAGTTGCAAAAGCTTAAGAAGGTTAGGTATGGCATCGTTGACTCGGTCATGCTAGAATGAGGAACTTGTACACGCTTGTGAAGAAGAAGCACATCATTGGCATTGAGGGTGTAAAATTCTTCAAATATCATCTTTGTGGGGCTTGTGAGGTTGGAAAGATGACCAGAGCCAAGCACCCCTCGAAGGCTATCATGACTACCACTCGTCCTTTTGAATTGCTTCACATGGACCTCTTTGGCCCTACTCATTATGCCACACTAACAAATGCAGCATCTCTATATGGCTTTGTTATTGTTGATGATTATTCTGGTTACACGTGGGTGCATATCATTATGTACAAAACTAAACTGCAGGAAGTCTTCAAACAATTTTCCTCAAGGGCCTCAACGAATTACGGTGTGAAGATCAAGCACATCAGGAGTGAAAATGGGACCAAGTTCAAGAATACTGGTTTTGATGACTATCTTGATGAACTTGGTATTACTCACTAGTTATCTGCCCCATAGACATCTCAGCAAACTGGCGTCGTGGAGCGCAAGAATAGGACTCTTGTTGAGATGGCTTGCACTATGCTTTTGGCCTGAAGCTATTGACAGTGCCTGCCACATCATCAACAGGGTTTATCTTCACAAATTCTTCAAGAAGACCTCATATGAACTCCCCACTGACTAAAAATCCAATGTGAGTTATTTCAAAGTCTTTAGTGATAACAGTTGGAATAGAGATCCACATCACAACTCTAATTTGCACCGAAAGCACATGAAGGTTTTGGTTACGGAAACGAGTCGCACACCTACAGTCTTCAACACCTATCACAACAAGGTCTTGAAACTGTAGATGTGAAGTTCGATGAAACTAACGGCTCGCAAAGAGAGCACCTACCTCCTATGCTAGATGAAATGTCTCCTGAGGAATCCATCAAGTTCAAGGCTAGTGAGGAAGTCGTACCTACTGAAGAATCTTCTAAAGAAGTTATTCCAGATCGTGAAGAAAATCATGTTGGTGCATCTGAAGGAAATGTCACTGAAGAAAATGCTCAGCCCAATCAAATGCATCAACCTGCACATCCTTGCGTTGCAAATGGAGTGCAGATTGAGAAAATCATCGATGAAATGAACGCACCAGGTCCTCTCACATGCTCAAAAGCTTCACATTTGTCTAACTTTTGTGGGCACTTTGCTTTTGTTTCTATCATAGAGCCCACCAAAGTTGATGAGGCATTTCTAGAGCTTGAGTGGATTCAAGCTATGCAAGAGGAATTACATCAATTCGAGCTCAACAATGTGTGGGAACTTGTCAAGCGACCAGACCCTCGCAAGAACAATATCATCGGTACTAAGTGGATCTACCACAACAAGCAAGACGAAAATGGCCTAGTGGTGAGGAACAAGGCTCGTCTTGTAGCTCAAGGTTACACACATGTTGAAGGAATTGATTTTGATGAAACTTTTGCACCTTGCTAGACCTGAGGCTATTCGCATATTGCTTGCTTATGTTAACCATCATAATATCATCTTATATCAAATGGATGTGAAAAGTGCATTCCTCAATGCTAAGCTTGATGTAGAAGTATACGTTGCTCAACCCCCAGGTTTGAAGATCCCAAGCATCCTGACAAAGTCTTCAGACTCAACAAGGCCCTCTATGGCCTCAAGCAGGCACCTCGGGCATGGTATGATACACTGCAAGAATTTCTCATGAAGAAAGGTTTCAAACCCGGTCCACTGGACCCAACTCTTTTCACCAAAATATATGGTGATGAATTATTCGTGTGCCAAATATATGTTGTTGATATTATCTTTGGCTGTACTAACCAACGTTACAGTGACGAATTTTCCTATATGATGAGTGAGGGATATCAAATGCTATGATGGGAGAATTGAAATTCTCCTTAGGTCTTCAAATTCGTCAACAACGCAATGGCATCTTCTATCTCAAGAAAAATACCTCGAGGATGTGCTGAGGAAATTCCGCATGCAAGATTACAAAGGCGTCAAAATCCCTATGCCCACTAATGGCCATCTATGCACCGATGAAAATAGTAAAGACTTCGATAAAAAGGTATACCACTCCATGATTGGCTCTTTATTGTATCTATGTGCATCTAGGCCAGATATTATGCTTGGGTTTTGCATGTGTGCCCATTTTCAAGCTACACCGAGGGAATCACACCATAAGGCCGTGAAACATATTCTTCGATATCTAGCTCACACTCCAACACTTGGATTATGGTATCCCAAGGGCTTGGCTTTTGATCTCATTGGATATTCTGATGCTGACTATGCAGGTGATCGGGAGGATCGCAAGTCAACATCAGGCACATGCCATTTCCTCAGATGATCCTTAGTATGTTGGTCCTCGAAGAAGCAGAACTGTGTATCACTCTTTACTGTTGATGCTGAGTACATTGCTGTTGGTTCTTGCTGTGCTCAATTGCTATGGATGAAGCAAACCCTCAAGGACTATGGTATCAATATGAAGAATGTGCCACTCTACTGCGACAGCGAGAGTGCCATCAAGATTGCTCACAAACCAGTTTAGCACTCAAAACTAAGGACATCCAGATTCGTCATCATTTTCTTCGAGATCATGTGTTGAAGGGTGACATCTCCATCGACCACATGAAGACTGAAGAATAGCTAGCAGATATCTTCACAAAAGCCCTTGGATGAGAAGAGATTTAGCAAGTTGCGGTATGAGCTAAATATCTTAGAATCTTTGAATGTTCTTTGAAAGGGCACACATCCTAACACTTATGCAAATGATGACTTAGATGTGCAACACACGAAGTAACATTTTTCTTCAATAAATGAAGACTAACCCTCTAAGTGTGAAGTAACTAATGAAGAATTTTATTCTTAGAACCCTACGACAATTGTACGCGGTATATGAAATTATCATTCTTATACGGTGGGTCACGCCACCAACCAAACTTGAAAATCTTAAAATTTGTGTTTTTCTTCATTTTGCAAATTCTTCAACTTCTTTACTATTGTTCTTGATTGACTACATATATACATATATACTTGAGTTTTCCATGTCCTCAACAACATTCACTTATTGCCATTTCTTCAAGTTGATTTTCCTCTAAGTGAATGTGATCGGACCCGTTTCCCCTCTGTGCTGAACTCAACCCAGTCTATTCACAAATTCCTAATGTGCATTCTATATGAAACCCGTTTAAAATCTTAAATGTCTCCATGACAGGTGAAGAATTTGCGAACGAAACAACTCACCCACGACCCCCCACGATCATCACCTCTCTGTATGTGGGTGACACATGTCGTTAGAATAGTAAGGGTCAGGGGCATGTTCGTCCAAAATCTTCGCACGAGCAGTGTTTCACCACGGCTATAAATACCCCTTCCCTTCCTCGGGCCTCATTTACTCCGCTCGACCACAATCTCGCTCGATCACTCAGATCTAGTGCCGCCGCTACACTCCATCCTTGCCGGTGAGGAAGAGCTTCACTACCTCGACCATGTCGCCGTCATACACGCGTCGGCCGCGGAAATCTTCACTCCGCTGCCGCTGTAGCTGTCTCCCGCTGCCGAATTAGGGCATGGGAGATCTGAATGGACGAACTTCTCCAACTCCACTCCCATTTCGTCGTGTTCTTCATCAAGGTTAATTAAAATCTAATTTTACTGCCCTACATTGATTCTTATGATTTCCACAAAATCCTCAAAAGGTGTTTACTCTTCAACTTCCCACTCCATAAACACATGAATGGTTATGTTCCTTCATTTGTTTCTCTAAGCTATGTTTTTGTTCAAGATTCCTCAATTGTGTGGATTGTCAAATCTATACAATTCTAGAAACTAAGTCAAGAACGCTTAGTGAAATTCCTCAAGACACCTATGGTCAAATTCCTCAAACTTGATACTTTTGAAAAATTTCTAAGGCCGCATATGACCTCTCTAAATTATTCACACCTATACTCTGTTAACAGGTAGAAAATGTTGAAAGTGCGTTATATCGACTAGAGGGGTGGGTGAATAGGCGATTTTTATGAATTCTTCACTGAGGAATTTGTGGGTGAGGAAATTCCTTAGCGAAGAACTACTTGCGGCGGAATAAGTACTCAAAAGTATGCATAGCAGAACACAAGCATAGTCATAATGATGAAATGACAATAAGCACAGAGTACAGAAAGCGTAAACACAGGATAACACAGGATGAAGACAAACAGACTGGAGAAATTGAACTGAGGAAATTGAGAAAGTCTTCAGTCAAAGTCTTCAAACACAGATATGAACAAGCATACAACACAGTAATGAGGAAATGAAAGAGTTGAGGAAATAGAACCAGTAGGCTTGGTGAAGACAATGATTTGGTAGACCAGTTCCAACTGTTGTCTCAGTTGTACGTCTGGTTGGAGCGGCTAGGTATTTAAACCTGAGGACACACAGTCCCAGACACACAGTCCTCACCGTATTCTCCTTGAACTAAGGTCACACAGACCTCGTCCAATCACTCGTGGTAAGTA
This sequence comes from Triticum aestivum, assembly GCF_018294505.1. NCBI lineage: Eukaryota > Viridiplantae > Streptophyta > Magnoliopsida > Poales > Poaceae > Triticum > Triticum aestivum. The sequence goes on from NC_057805.1 coordinate 263,032,116, forward strand.
TTCAGGTGACTTCCAAACCTTCACAAACTCGGTCACTCGGCGATCCACAATTTCTCTTGGATGCTCTAGGCCATGACGCCTAACCGTCTGGAAGAAGCACTGTCTTCAAAGGTAACAAGCGTCGGATCCACGCAGGATCAATCTCTTCAGTGATGCTCAATCACTTTGGGTTTGTAGGTGTTTGGGTTTGGGTTTTCCTCACTTGATGATTTTCGCTCAAAGTCCTCGGAGGATGGGATGCTCTCAAATGACAAGTGTCAGTTTCTCTCGGAGCAGCCAACCAGCTAGTGGTTGTAGGGGGCGGCTATTTATAGCCTAGGGAGCAGCCCGTCATGATAAGATTAAATGCCCTTCAATGATATGACCGTTAGGTGGGTAGATATTTTGGGACAGCTGGCGCATAGCACAGCAACGGTCGGAAATTTGAGTATCAAATTCCTCAGGGCTATCATGTTCCTCACTGTGTAGGAAATCCGCACTGGCGAATTCCTAACTCCTCAGTCAGAACAAATTCCTCAGAGACCAGAAGAACTTCGTCTCTGTCACTGAAGAATATGACTGAACTGTATGAGATTTCCAATGGCTTCACTCGAAGGGATTGGTAGGTGTAGGATTTTGAGTTGAGCATCACTTGGAAATTTTTCCTTAGTATTTCCTCGAACCCCTTTAACAGTACGGTGTTTCCTATGACTCAAGAAGGAGAAAATGAAACTACGAAAAAAAAGTCTTCACGCTTCATGTTCCTCAAACGAATACCAAGTCTTCAAGGTCACACCAATTTCTTCACTTTCAAAGTCTTCAGAAAGTCTTCAAAAATCCAAAGTCTTAAGTTGAAGAACTTCATTTTTAGGGGTCGACTTTCACTGTAAATACCAAACTCCTCATAGACTTATAGACATGTGTACACTCATAAACACATTAGTCCCTTAACCTATAAGTCTTCAATACACCAAAATCACTAAGGGGCACTAGATGCACTTACAAATGTCCGCTGCTGAATCACTAGGTTATCATCAGCTTAACTCATTTGCAGCGTTCCTCGAAGATAATTTGCATACTTCCTAAGAAACATCCAAAGTTCAAAGTCCTCAAGTGAGGAAAATGTCAGATGGGAAGAGACCTCAGAAGGGAGGCAAGAGGCCAGGGACAAACACTGCGTTTGAGATCCCTGAGGATATCTATGCTGAGTACGGCACACCTGGTAAAGAAATTCATTGGAAAGAAAACCAGAATCAGTGCAAAGTGCACATACAGAGAATTGAGAGGAGATGGGCTAAGGAATGTAGGGAATATCGCTATGTTACTCCCAAGTACATTAAGAAATTCGCCGTAAACCCTTCATGTCCAAGACCTCCTTTGGCGGCTAGCCCAGTAGCTGATCCCACTAGCGTCAGGCGCGATGAGGACTTTCCAAAGGAATGGGCCAAGGGACAAGCCAAGCTTGCAAAAATTGCTAAAGAAGAAGTGAAGAAATTCAACGAGGAATAAGCATGCAGAAGAAACAACAAAAGTATTAGGCCACCATAGAGTTTAAGTTTACAACTCGATCCAACAAAGTCATCAGAAGAACGAGAGTTGTAACTTTAGAAAAAAACACCCATATAAGATAGACCCACTTGAAGACTAACTCAATTTCTCCCCCTTTGTCATAAAATGACCAAAAGGGTCAAAAATGAGGACTAACGCCCCTGAAGAATATCAAGGTGATGAAGGAGCGTCAGCGTTGTTGGGGTCGTTTGTTGGAGTGGGGCCTGCTGCAGTGTCGTCCAAGTCTTCATGTTCATCAGTGTCACGTGATGAAGAATAGGAGCTGGCCACCAAAGAAGGAACCTTGACCTTCTTGTACTTCTTCGGAGGAGGTGCAACCCAGTCAAGATCTTCCTTGAGACCCATTTTCTTCAGATCTTCTTCACCATATATGTGCGACAGAATAGCCCAGGTGCGGTTGAGAGTTTCATGAAGGTAGTAATGGTTTTTCTTCACTACATTATGGGTAGCAGTCATGTTGTGAAGAATTGAACCAAACTGACGCTTGACCCATTTATGATTGCGATCAACCTTCTAGTGAAGACTGAGGAGAAGCTCACGGTCAGTCATCACCCTGGGTGCTGTGCCTTGAGGATTTTGCTTGGGTGCGTTTGCGGCAGAGTCATGGGTGGCAGAGTCATCATTGGTGGAGTAGGATGCAGCCTTGTGAAATTGACTATCCAATGGATGAATGCCTTCATCAATTACAGCCGTAGCCTTGCCCTTTTCATCAACTGAGGAAAATTTCCTTTTGAGGACTTCAATCGGGGGCAAGTAGCTGCAATGGTTCAGTGTATCAGCTTTATAGTTGAGTGAAGACCTTGTTCTGATGAATCTCATAATCCATGGTGCATAAGGCTTCAACTCAAATGGTGACATTGCAACGTTGGCCAGAGTCCTCGTGAAGAAATCATGGAAGTTGACGGGAACGCCATGAATGATATTGAAAAGGAGATTCTTCATGATGGCAATGACTTCTTCTTCATTCGAGTCGTGGCCCTTGATAGGACTCAATGTCTTCGTCAGAATGCGATAGACAGTCCGAGGCACATACAACAATTCCTTCACAAGGAATTTTGTTCTTGGGGCCTGACCTGGCTTCAGAGGCTACATCAGCACTTGCATATGGTGATCGGTAAGCTCAGGTTCATTGTATACACAACCAGCACCTTCAAGGGGCGGACTGAGAGGCAAAGCACGAAGCAATTCAGTAGCTGGTGCTTTGTAGTGAGTGTTTTCAGACATCCAGTCCAGCACCCATGAATTCACGTCTTCAGAGTTGCCGGTGATGTGCAGAGTTGCATAAAATTGAAGAATTAGCTCTTCATTCCAATCACATATGTCAGTGCAGAAATTTAACAGTCCAGCATCATAGAGAACACTGAGTACTGGCCCGAAGCCTGGCAGAGATTCCATATCCACGTGAGGAATGTGCTCATGATCGAAGACTTTGTCGTTGTTGAACAGCACTGAGGAATAAAAATTTGCCTGGCTGGCAGTCCAGAAACGCCTCTTCCTTATGCGAGCAGAGTCATAAGGGTTGTAATCAGTGAAGAATACGTGCTCGCCAAAGAAGGCATCAGCCTTGAATTTTTGCTTCCTTGAGAATGCATCCTTTGGCTTGGGCAGAGGAGTGTGAGTCAGTTGCATGATGACCTCTGGAATCGCAATCTCAGTTCCTTCAGGCTGGGGAATTTCTGGTTCCCCTTCAGTGGCAGCCTGGTTCTTTAATTCTTCATTCTCATTTTCTTTAGCACTAGCGGCTGGAAGGTCTTCATGAGCTTCATCAGATCCCATTTGAACTGTAGTTGCTGGGGACTGAGGAATTTGGTGCAGTGGAGTGAAGAGTGGAGAATTGGGGTGCTGACTTTCCCAAAAGTCATCATTCATCACTGGTCTGGTACAGCCAATGTCCACATCTTCTTCTTCAATTTCTTCAACGCCTGCCTCTTCAGCAGTAAACTGAGGCATAGGCGAGGAAACTGTGGGGGTTGAAGGGATTGTATCCACTTCAATTTCTTCATCCATCTGCTCTGACGTAACAGCAGAAGGATTTTCTTCATCAGATCCGCTAGGGATCACATATTCTTCATCAAAAGGGATGATTTCCTTTGATGGCATGGAGGAAACTGGAACAGCATCAATTGGATGAGCAAATGAGCTTGTCAATTTCTTCATCTTCTTCGATGCTGAAGAATCTGAAGGAGCTGATGCTTTCCTTTTCTTCACAGCTGCACGCTCTGCAGCCTTGGTCTTCTTCACATCTGATGCAGATGGAAGGATTGGAGTTGGAGTAGGCGCAGGAGGATCGGAGGAATGTGGTTGATTTTCTTCAGGCACAATTGATGCAGTTGCCCTGACCTCTTCATTTTCTTCAGGCGCACCACTAGTGGGTGCCCTGGCAATTTCTTCAGCGGCTGGAATGCAGTCATCAGCCCTGGAACTCACATTTTCTTCAGCAGCCTGATTGTCATCAGCGGTACTGGCATGTTCTTCAGTTGGTTGAGCAGAGGCTTCAGCCTGAGGAATTTCTTGTTGCGATGGGGCTGCAACATTTGAGGTGAACATCTTAGTCAGTTTTACAAACCTGACTTTGGCTCCTTTCCAATCAGCATAGTAAGCATTGAAATCATCGCTGAGGACTTTGATTTCAGATTGGATCTTCACAAGTTCATCAGTTGTCATAGAGACAACGTTGTTCTTCAGGAATTTCTCTTTCCTGTACTCAGCTTTCTTGAGCTGTCTGGCCTTCTCAAATTTCCATTTTTCTTCTTGGATGAAGGCAGTCAGCATATTACTTTGACCAGGAGTCATCTTGAAGTCAGGCATAGGAGTGTTTGCGTCCTTGTGCCAGAGGTCAATGTAGTCGAGGATCAACTTTGGATCCAAAAGCAGTGGCACATCTGTGCCCTTGGATCTAGCGGCCGTGACTTGCCTATCTCTGATGATTTCAGCAAGTTCTTCATCATCAGCTTCGTCTTCTTCAGACGGTACTTGGAAGGCGACCTGCCTCTTGTGAGGACTTGGGCGAGAGCCTAGTCCAGCAGTGGTCTTTGTCTTCAGCAGAGATGGTCCTGTTGAAGAATTTGGTGTAGCTGAGGAACTAGCTGAAGCTCCTGAGGCAATGGAGATGCCTGTAGTCCTTTGGCACGTGGCAAGATGCACAGGTGCTGAGGATTTGGGCGGAGCAACTGAGGACTTTGGAGGAGCAGGAGCAGCTTGAGGAATTGGCCGTGAGGGCTTGGCTGAGGAAATTGGCCGTGAGGGCATTGAAGAAGAGGCACTTGGCTTGTGCGCAGGCTTCTTTGCCATGGATTTCTTCGGCCTTACAGAGGCCTCAGCAGCAGTAGTAGAGTCTTCGTTGAATTTCTTCACGGCATCTTTTGCCTGTTTGGCCAACTTGGCCTGGCGTTTGGCCCATTCTTCAGGAAAATCCTCACCGCGCTTGATGCTAGTGGGATCTGCCTCTTGGCCAGGTGCCAATGGTGGTCTTGAGCATGGAGGAGTAACAGCAAATTTCTTCATGTATTTTGGAGTCACATACCTATACTCCCTCCACTCTTTTGCCCATCTCCCACTACAGGAAACAGCTACTTTGCCGTCTGCCATGGCGGACGGCAAAGGCTCGAAAGGCGGACGGCAAAGACCTTTGCCGTCAGCCGCGGACGGCAAAAGGCTCCGGCAAAGAAGGCTACGGTAAACAGCTTCTTTGCCGTCTGCTTCCTGGCGGCGGACGGCAAAGGATCTTTGCCGTCTGCGGCGGACGGCAAAGAGGCCGGACGGCAATATTTGCGCTGTCAGTCCGTTAAGTGGCTAACGGCAGACCTTTGCCGTCCGCCGCAGACGGCGAAGAGCCTTTGGTCTTTGCCGTCCGCCTTATGATGTCATCTACACGTCACTAGATGCCAGGTTCTTTGCCGTCTGCCACTGTAGGCAAACTGTAGGTTCTTTGCCGTCCGCCACGGACGGCAAAGTCTTTGCCGTCTGCCACTGTAGGCAAACTGACCAAATGGGTCAGCTCCCAGGAAGCACAGTTGGCTGCCACGTGGCTTCTTTGCCGTCTGCGGCGGACGGCAAAGAGCTCTTTGCCGTCGGTGGCAGACGGCAAAGAGCCTGCATATTGTCTGTTTTTTCTGTTTTTTGTTAAATCCCACAATTTGCACAGAAAATATATATGACATATAGATATATTTCACAGGCATTCATCACATAAACAAGTTCATACACAAACAAGGTCCATCCATCATTTCATACATAAACAAGTTCCATCCATCATTTCATACATAAAGAAGTTCCATCCATACATAAAGTAGCACTCCATAGCTAAGGTGACTAGAATGAGAAGACAAGAATGAGAAGACAAGAAGAAGAAGAGTAGAACAAGCACTCCATCCAGCACATAATGAAATCTGCAAAATGGCAAAATAAGAAAGTTAGAAATGGATCGTTTTTGAGCTAACTTAGTTGAAATGGATCGTTTGTGAGCTAACTTAGTTGAAATGGATCGTTTTTGAGGTAACTAAGGTGAAATGGGTCGTTTTTTAGCTCACTTAGGTTAAAAGGATCGTTTTTGAGCTAACTTAGTTGAAATGGATCGTTTATGAGCTAACTTTGTTGAAATGGATCGTTTATGAGATAACCTAGGTAAGATGGGTCATTTTGGAGTTAACGTAGGTGAAATGGGCCATTTTAAAGCTAACGTAGGTAAAATGGATCATTTAGGAGCTAATCTAGGTGAAATGGGTCATTTTTGAGCTAACTTGGATGAACTGCATCATTTATAAGTTAACCTAGGTAAAATGGGTCATTTTGGAGGAAAATAAGCTAACTCTAGGTCATTATGGTAAGCATATTGGAGGAAATAAAGCTAAGTCTAGGTCTTTATGCATTTGTTAAGCAAAACACTAGAGAAACTTACCGTGATCAGGGAGGTGTAGGACCGGGGTGGCTAGTGCCGCTACCTGGAGAAGGATCGTGCGATGCGTTTCTGGAGTTAAGCTGCAACAAAGATCATTTTCAATGTCTCGTTAGCATTACGACACTCAAATGTTGAGACTACCAACTAATGTCCATTCAAACTAAACTCACCGTGCTCCCAGGAGCAATCACTGGCATCGGCGGAGCGGGCTGACCGGACTTCTCGCACACAGACTGCACATTTGGTTTTCAGAACAGAGTCATACTAGTTAGTAATGAGACTTAAATGTTAAGACTAGCAAGTAATCTGCAGAAGAAACTTACCACAAGGAGCTCGTACATGGCCCTTGCCTGCATGTCATTCCGTGCCCTCTCCTCCTCCATCATCTTTCTCGTCCTCTCCTCCATCTCCCGCTGCCTCTCCGCCGCCTCTGCCAGAAGTTTCTCCGTTCTATCTCTCTCAGTCTGTATAGCAGCCTGCAACACCACTCACATGACCATTTGTAATCATTGATGGAAGCGCACACAATGTAATGGAGACAGATAACTGAGTACGTATCACTTACCTTGATGGCGAGTTGCACTGGCCGTTCACGAGGCCTTATCTCAGGAGCGGAGCTCGACTGGCGCGCCTTGATCTCCGGGAGAGTGCTAGGACAACGGATAAGTCCATCTCCAATGGCTATGGAGCCATGGGACCTCCCGCCACCAGATATCATCACCAGCTCTGGATCAATGGGACCCTGGCTCGGGTTAAAGTCCTCCCCTTTCCTCGCCTTCCCCTCATCTCTATATCTCACGAGCTTGTTGTGGGAGGAGATGTTGGTGAAGTTGTTTGCATCATCGAGGTCAGACTGAGAGAAAGCCTTGACTTTCTTGTAAGAGCCAGTGTGGGCCATGGCATACAGGTCGTACACCTCTGGCACCTTATCCGCCTTATTGTGGCGTGCCTGAAAGAGAGAAGCAATGAAAGTTAGTAATTAAAGGGCTCAAGCTAGCATGATGAATGAATTGCATGAATCATGAAGCAAACCACATACCCAGTTGCGCCCGAACTGATATAAGTTGGAGCTGCCTTGATGGTGTGGCACACCTTCCATTTGGGCACGTTTGTCCTTGGCCTGGTTGTGGAGGGCTAGCCATTCTTGTGAGCACCACTCATCGACCAACACCTCCCAACAATCCATCCGATCCGCACACCATCTCGGAGGCGCCTAAGTTAGCAAATAGAAACTTGAGCGCTACGGCTAAGAATTACTAAATGAAGGAACTTAAGTAGAAGGCCTTAAGAATTACCTTCATGTACTGCTCCTTACTCAGGAACTTATCGCGGCACGCCGGCTTGGTCTTCTTGATACCACGCAAGGCGTAGTAGTCTCGAACAGCCTGCACCCGAGCCTCGTGCCGTAAGTTCTGGAGTAGGCGCTTGCAGACGTTCTCGATAACATTTGCGCACTCCTCCTCGTATCCCTCCTCACACCTGTAGAATGTTTGCAATCAAATGAGACAATATTGATTAGTACAATTAATAACTAGCTAGTTGAAGATTTTGAAATGTGTAAAGGAGAAATTACCCAGAACGTCCTGATCACCATGTCTGCCCTCGTGTCGCACACGACACCGTCGATAATGACATCCGGCGGGGCCGGGGCAGCCACGTAGTGCTCCCAGCTCAACCCAAGCTCTGGAAGCCGACCCTCACCAGGCAACGTGACAAACCCCGGGAAGTTTTGCCGGCAAAGAACTCCAAGGACGGAGTTGGGCCGGCGGACACTATGATGGTGGTCCCAACCCCTGCAGCATGACAAGGCCAACGCATTAGTTATTTGAAGAAACGTGAATGCAGAAGGTACAAAAATTTTAAATGCACTTACGTACCTCTCCCCATCAGGGAAGATCAACCACCTCTGCTCGCGGGTCGCCGGCACGGACGGGAGCCGTGTAGCACCACGCTGGTAGACGGTGCCACCCTCCTCCTCAAGATCAGTCGGCTCCCCGCCATCATCAGCATGGCCACTCGGCTCCTCGGGCTGATCCGGCCAGGTACCCCATCCGGACGTGTGCTCCTCCGGGGTCTCGTGGGCCGAACTCTCGTGGGCCGAAGGCCAGTCGACCCGAGGCTCGTGGGCCCAAGACCCGTGGACCGGAGGCTCGTGGACCGGAGTCCGTGTAGCCTCCTCCTCGGACGAGTCCACCCTAGCAGTCACGTGCTCGGGTGAAACAGCTGGGGGTGGCGGCGAGGAAGGCGCCCTAGCAGTCACCCTACCTCCTCTCCCGCGACCACGTGCCCCACCTCCTCTCTTCCTACCTCGTCCCCTGCTGGGCACCGCGGTGGACGAAGAAGGGCCCGGCGGTGTGGACATACTGTCCAGCAACGCTCGGCGAAGAGGTACGTCTGGAATCGAAGACCTCAGACCACGCGCCGAGGAAGAAGGAGCCTTGGCGCGCTCCCGACCAGCGCCCACCATCTTTCAACACCTGCCATGACAAACAGTAAACGAAATTAGTACAACATAAAAAAAAGACCGACATGAATAATAATATGTGTATCACTTGAGTGTATCATCATCAAGTACAACATTAAAAAATTTAATACCTGACACTACTAATAATCTCGATCAGTATCATCAATAAATGCATAATCATCATCATCACTATAATCAATGACGGGCTCATAGGGTTCAGTGGCATCAACATGTGCAAGGCCACCTTGACGTAATCGGTCAAGCAATGACAGGTCATCCGCAGCAGTAACCTCTTCTTGTTCCGGCTCTTCTTGTTCCTCCTCTGGGGTGATGTCGGATTCACTGTCACTGTCTACTTCAATGTTTTGGGGTGAAGTATAGCGGTTCTTGAAACGCTTTTTGGAAAGACGTGTCTCTTGGAAGAATTCTCCTTCATATGTGTCTGGGTTAATGTGAGGTTCATAATCCTCTTCCTTTGGGGGAGATAGTCTAGCACGTGGCGGCACTTCATAAACGACATCCCAACCTTTCAGATTTGGATTAGTTTGGCAGGCCCACGGTAGATAGAATACTTGGGTTGCCTGTTGAGCCGTAATATAGACATCAGGAACATCTAAATGGGTGCTTTGGTTGATTTCAACTAGCCCTATATGTTCATGAGTTCTTCTAGTCTCCTTCGGCTGAAACCAATAACATTTGAAGACTACGACATTCGGTGGGTTTTCACCATAGAATAGAAGTTCATAAATTGCTTCAACTCTCCCATAATACTCGGTACCTCCTTCGCCGATAGCAGATACACAACAATTTGTAGACTTTCGGTCGGCCATAGATACCTCTTTGCCATAGGTACGAAAGCGATACCCGTTGATGTCGTATTTGTCAAATGAACGGACCTTATAGTCAAAACCATTAGCGACTTGTCTCAATTCGGCATCCATAGACTCTGAATTAGCCTACAAGTTTAATATGAAAGGATTGTTGCATTACGCACAAATTAGCGAATGAAACCGGGATAGCCGCCTACAAATTAGCCTACAAGTCTAATAGAAATTACCGTTTGTTTGAACCAAGAGATGAAACCGGGATAGCCGCCACCTTGCTTTGCGAGAAGCTCATACTCTTCGACAGAATCCTTTTGGATCACCGCTCCATACGAGAATAAGGCGACGTATCGACTGTATGAAATATCCAGGAATAAGAGCAGTTCAAAGGAAATAGAAGTTGCGAAACTATGTACCGAGAACTTACTCGATGTACGGCCGCACTTCTATCAGGTTGTTGAAGATATACAACGAAATGGTCCGCCATTGTTCGTTATCCAAAGATACTGGATTTGAAACACTGGCTGGTGCGAGATTCCCTTTGAATAGGCTGAGGTTGGATCCACCCTTTTTAGGGTCGTCAGCATTGTACCGAGGCTTCGGATTATGCAAATGACGATTTTTGGCTTCGTAGTGTGCTGTCACGAAGTTTGCCGCCTCCTCAGTGATGAATGCCTCAGCCATCGATGCTTCAATTCTACGTTTATTTTTACATTTTTGTCGAAGCGTCTTCTGCATCCTCTCAGTTGGGTAGCACCAACGATTTTGCACGGGCCCCCCCAATCTTGCCTCGGTCGGGAGATGCAAAATCAAATGTTGCATTGGATTAAAGAAGCCCGGTGGAAAGATCTTCTCTAACTTGCAGATCAACTCCGGCGCCAACTCTTCCATTTCTTCTAGCACGCTAGGCGATAGTTCTTTCGCACAAAGAACACGGAAGAAATAGCTGAGTTCTGCCAGTACTAGCCATTCATCCTCAGGGATGAAGCCACGCAACATCACCGGCATTACCCGCTCAATCCATATGTGCCAATCATGACTCTTGAGACCAAATATCTTCAATTTGTCAAGACTGGCTCCCCTCTGTAGATTCGCTGCATACCCATCGGGGAACATCAACTGCATTTTCACCCACAAGATAATTTCCCTCATAGCCGGCCTTCCAAGATTGAACCATGCCTTTGGCTTCGTCCAGTTCTGCTTTCCTTTCGGTTCTTTCATGTTTTGTAACGGCCTATCACATAGCGCCTCCAGATCGACTCTAGCCTTAGTATTATCCTTTGACTTCCCATCTATGCCGAACAATGTACCAAAAAGTGCCTCGGCGATATTCTTCTCAGTGTGCATCACGTCGATGTTGTGTGGGCAAAGGAGGTCTTTGAAGTAAGGCAGATCCCATAAGCATGTTTTGTGAGTCCAGGCGTGCTTAGAATTATACCCCTTGAAGTACCCTGGACGCTCGGGATCTGGCTCGAGAGCGTTTAACTGATCCAGGGTCTGTTGGCCTGTCAATGCATGTGGTGCAGAGTTTTTGACAACTCTACCTCTGATGAAGTTCTTCTTGTCTTTCCTGAACTTATGGCGAGGATTCAGGAACTCTCTATGCATGTCGAAGCAAGAAAACTTGCGACCGGCCTGAAGCCAACGAAACTCAAGAGCTCCCTTGCATGTGGGGCACGGGAACCTTCCATGCACACACCAGCCAACGAATAGCGCATACGCCGGCAAGTCATGCGTCGAGTACATGTACCAGACACGCATTATGAAGTTCCGTTTGCTATAGGCATCGTATGTCTTGAACCCATTATCCCAGGCTTCTTGCAATTCGTCCTTAAGCGGTTGCATGTACACATTCATATTTTTCCCCGGATAGTTGGGCCCTGGAATTATCAACGTCAGGAAAATGTTCTTTCTTTTCATAATCTGTCCGGGGGGGAGATTGAGTGGAAAGACAAATACGGGCCAACAACTGTATTGGGCTGCCGTCATACCAAACACACTGAACCCATCCGTGCTGATGCCGACTCGAGGATGCCTCGGATCTGCCGCTTTGTCACCATGTAATTCATCAAACTTTTTCCACGCAACACCATCCGATGTGTGTACAATCATCAGATTCCCATCTGCATCTAGTTCGGTTCTTTTGCCCGTTTTGTGCCATGTCATCTGTCTGGCCGTCT